>NC_050576.1:436900054-437177781 GCF_011100635.1 Trichosurus vulpecula | reverse complement strand
CTTAAGCTCTGCCCCAGGTCCCTCCAAACAATGTCTCTGAACAAATTCTAAAGCTGTAGAACCCACAAAATAGCAGAGGGAAGCAGGACCTCTAGCCCAGGAAAGCCTGAATGGTCACTGGGAAGGGTCTATTGCATGGAGCTGGGAGTGGAGTGGAGCACAGCCCAGCATGGGCTGCTCCAGGACAAACCAGACTGGGAGCCAGGAGGAAGAGGCGGTAGGGCCCTGAATCATTGAAGTGTGGCAGTTACCAGACTTCTCAACCCACAAATGCCAAGACAACAGAGAAGGTTAGTGGAAAAAAAAATGCTGAATCAAAGTGAAAGGAGAGCATGGTCAGATCTAGCTCCAGGGGTAAGGAAGTGGTGCAGCTCTGGGCTGTGTCCAGAACTCCAGCCACAGTTGCTTCTGGCCCCAGGCCCACCTGGTGGGAGGAATTAAGTGGTGGATCAGAGCAGGAGCGCAGAACCTGCTTGGATCTTGGTCATGATCTGGGCTGGCAGTTCTTGGGGGAGGAGAAGCACTGGTGCGGCAGGGTTTGCTGTGTAGAAGTAACGGAAAATAGCAGCACAGCCCCTAAAGCTTGGGAAGAAAGTAGTCATCACCCTACAAGCAGTCATGCGCTGACAAAAAGCTCAAGGGTCAAGTGGTTGGCTGGGAACATGAACAGGCAGAGAAAATGGACCCAGATTCAGACTCAGACTTTGCAATCTTTTTTTGGTGACAAAGGAGATCAAAACATACAGCCAGAAGAAGTCAACAAAATCAAATAGCCTACATCAAATGCCTCCAAGAAAAATATGAATTGGTCTCAGGCCATGGAAGAGCTCAAAAAGGATTTGGTAAAGCAGGTAAGAGAAGTAGAAGAAAAATTGGGAAAAGAAATGAGAGTGATATGGGAAAGCCATGAAAAACAAGTCAATGACTTGCTAAAGGAGATCCAAAAAAATACTGAAGAAAATAACACCTTAAAAAATGGACTAACTCAAATGACAAAAGAGCTTCAAAAGCAATGAAGAGAAGAATGCCTTGACAGGCAGAATTAGCCAAATGGAAAAGGAGATCCAAAAGACCATTGAAGAAAATACCACTTTAAAAATTAGATTGGAGCAAGTGGAAGCTGGTGACTTGATGAGAAATCAAGATATTATAAAATAGAACCAAAGGAATGAAAAAAATGGAATACAATGTGAAATATCTCATTGGAAAAGCCACTGACCTGGAAAATAGATCCCGGAGAGATAATTTAAAAAATATTAGACTACCTGAAAGCCATGATCAAAAAAAGAGCCAAGACATCATCTTTCAAGAAATTATAAAGGAGAACTGCCCTGATATTCTAGAGCCAGAGGGTAAAATAGAAATTGAAAGAATCCACTGATCACCTCCTGAAAAAGATCCCAAAAAGAAAACTCATAGGAATATTGTCGCCAAATTCCAGAATTCCCAAGTCAAGGAGAAAATACTGCAAGCAGCCAGAAAGAAACAATGTGGGTGTTGTGGAAATATAATTAGGATAACACAAGATCTAGCAGCTTCCACGTTAAGTGATCGAAGGGCTTGGAATGTGATATTCCGGAGGTCAAAGGAGTTAGGATTAAAACCAAGAATCACCTACCCAGCAAAACTGAGTATCATGCTCCAAGGCAAAATATGGATTTTCAATAAAATAGAGGACTTTCAAGCTTTCTCAGTGAAAAGACCAGAGCTGAATAGAAAATTTGACTTTCAAACACAAGAATCAAGAGAAGCATGAAAAGGTAAACAAGAAAGAGAGATCATAAGACACTTACTAAAGTTGAACTGTTTTGTTTACATTCCTACATGGGAAGATGATGTGTGTAATTTATGAGACCTTTCTCAGTATTAGGGTAGTCGAAGTGAATATACATACATATAGATAGAGGGCTTGGGGTGAGTTCAGCATGAAGGGATGATACCTAAAAAAATAAAATAAAATTAAGGGAAGAGAGAGGAATATATTGAGAGAGGGAGAAAGGGAGAGATAGAATGGAGTAAATTATCTCACTTAAAAGTGGCAAGAAAAAGCAGTTCTATTGGAAGGCAAGAGGGGGCAGGTGAGGGCGAATGAGTAATTCTTGCTCTCATCAGATTCAACTTGAGGAGGGAATAACATACACACTCAATTGGGTATCTTACCCCACAGGAAAGAAGGAGGAAGGGGATAAGAAAGGGGGGATGATAGAAGGGAGGGCAGATAGGGGGAAGAAGTAATCAAAGCAAACACTTTTTAAAAGGGACAGGGTCAAGGGAGAAAATTGAATAAAGGGGGACAGGATAGGATGGAAGGAAATACAGTTAGCCTATCACAACATGAGCATTGTGGAAGTGTTTTACATAATGGCACATGCTTATCTGTGTTGAATTGCTTGCCTTCCTAGGGAGGATGGGTGGGAAGGGAAGAAGGGAGAGAATTTGGAACTCAAAGTTTTAAAAAGAAATGCTCAAAAAAAGTTGCTTTTACATGCAACTGGGAAATAAGATATACAGGCAATGGGGCATAGAAACCTATCTTGCCCTACAAGAAAGTAAGGGGAAAAGGGATGGAGGGGGGGACGGGTGAGTGGGGGTGACAGAAGGGAAGGCTGACTGGGAACAGGACAATCGGAATATATGCCATCTTGGAGTGAGGGGGATGGTAGAAATGGGGTGAAAATTTGTAGCTCAAAATCTTGTGGAAATCAATGCTAAAAATCAAAATATTAAATAATAAAGTATGGAAAAAAAAGAAAAAGCATTTATTATGTGCTGATTATGGGGCAGCTGATTGTTGCAGTGGATAAAGCACTGGGCCTGAAATCAGGAAGACTGGTCTTTGTGAGTTTAAAACCAGTCTCAGACACTTGCTAGGTGTGTGACCCTGGACAAGTCACTTCACCCTGTTTGTCTGAGTTTCCTTATCTATAAAATGAGCTGGAGAAGGAAATGGCAAACCGCTCCAGTATCTTTGCCAAGAAAACCCTAGAAGGAGTCATGAAGAGTCACACACAACTGAAAAGACTCAAGAACAACAACAAAAAGTACTCATATGTCAGGCTGCTGGTGATGGAAGTTCTCAGGGTCAGAAAGTCCTGTCTCTGACAATTCAATCCAAATCCTATCTATGATACATATTTTCTAGGTGACTGTGGGAAAGTCATTTCCTAAAAGTCTCAGAGTCTGAGCTCTTTCTCTAGGAGTATAAATTGCAGAGCAGGTGTTGATCTCCCTTAATAGGCAAGGGATTCTGACTCTGCACTCCCATAGGCCAGCAAAATGAGAGATCTTAGTCAAAAAACAAATGCAGATGCTATGGATGCGAAAGGTAGGGAAGCAAAGAGAAACTGGCCAAACAAAAGTAGCTTCTGTGGAAAAGCTTGTAAATCTTACTTTCTACTGAGGGAAAATGGCATGTGCAACAGAAAATCCAAAATGTATGCAGAACAATACTGGGGAAACTGGGAAAGGCTTCCCCTAGGGAAGTGATCTTGAACTTGGCCATCAAGGGACTGACAGGTGCCAAGAGGCAAAGGTGAGAAGAGAGAGCATGCCAGTCTGGGGAACTGGTGTATATAAGCACATGGAGAACAGAAGTGTCATACATTTGAAATGATCAGTGGGAAAGTGGGGCTGAAATGTAGCCTGGAGAGAGGTAGGTTGGAGGCAGACTGAGAAAGATTCTAAATTCCCAAACAGAAGATTCTGTATTTTTGTTCTATAGGCCAGAGCCCTAGAGCTTCCTGAGCTTGAGAGTCTTATGATCTGACCATGCCCAAGTTATGTCAAGGTGGGAGACAAAGGCAAGAAGAACCTTTACTGTTGACGAAGCTGGCAATCTCTGCTCCAGGGAAGGGCAGAGCAGATACAGTGGTGCCAGTGTGGAGGACTGCTCCTCCCTCCTCCCACCCTCTCCCCGCTCCCCCCCCCCACTCCCCCTGCCCCGAGGCCTAGTTAGGCTGAGGACTAAGGGCTTAGTAATGATTTGCAGATACTCTGGCTAGCAGAGTGCGGGATGGCTGACACCCTCTTGGGTCCAGGGCCTTGCAGTTCCCCTTCAGAGAATGATCTAAAGGAAAGAGAGAAGTAAATTCTGATGCTCTCTTAATGATTTCCAATCCAGGCCCTCCGCACCTGTCGTGCACCTGTGCTTTTTACTGGTTTTCCCCACTTAAGGGCCTTTGTTTTAAGTAATTATGGGCCCTCTTCCACAGCCAGTCAGACAGCTTGATAAAAGAGCTGGAGGGAATTTCAGGGAAATGTTTCATTGCAAGGCTCAGATTCTTTAATCTGGAAGAGAATGAAAATAGACTCTCCCAGGGCCCAGCTCTCCCAGACTTCCAGAAGGCTCTGAGGCTGAGAAGGCAGCCTTTGATTGTCCTTATGTCCCTGGAAGGGTTTCCAAAGTAGAGGCTGCAGGGCTTATCACCCAAGGTGAGGTATGCAGCCTCACTGATCGCTAAGAGAGTCTGGCCCCGAAGCTTTCATTAACTAAATACAGGGATTTATTGGGGGCTAACTCTTCACAATCACAAATGGGGTTTATAGTTCAAAATCCCCCAGGCAAAACAGAGTGATAGGAGGAGACCCAGGTTAAGCATATAGGTAGGTGTGTGTGTGTGTGTGGGTGTGTGTGTGTGTGTGTGTGTGTGTGTGTCTGTGTGTGTGTCTGTGTCCATGTTTGTCTGTGTATGTGTCCATGTATGTCTTTGTATGTGTCCATGTGTGTGTGTGTCCATGTGTTCTACCAAAAAATATAAAACAAAGTTGTCCGAAGATAAATCCTAAAGAAATAAAAGGAATTAAAGGGCACATAAAAGATGGAATGGGGGAGGGAAGGGGCCAGAAAAGGTGATGATGACAACTACAACAACAACATATCACTGTGGGGGGAAATGTAGTGGGTGTGGAGAAGGGGGAGACCAAACAAAATCACTTTTTTCTTTTTCTTTTTTGATTTAGTTTTCAGCATTGATTTTCACAAGAGTTTGAATTACAAATTTTCTCCCCATTTCTACCCCCCCCACTCCAAGATAGCATATATTCTAGTTGCCTTGTTACCCAGTCAGCCCTCCCTTCTGTCACCCCACTCCCCTCCCATCCTCTTTTCCCTTCCTTTCTTGTGGGGCAAGATAAATTTCTACACCCAATTGCCTGTGTATCTTATTTTCTAGTTGCATTCAAAAACTTTGTTTTTTTTTTTGTTTTTGAACATCTGTTTTTAAAACTTTGAGTTCTAAATTCTCTCCCCTCTTCCCTTCCCACCCACCCTCTCAAAGAAGTCAAGCAATTCAACATAGGCCATGTGTGTATCATTATGTACAACCCTTCCACAATACTCATGTTTGAAAGACTCACTATATTTGGTTCCTTCCTAACCTATCCCCCTTTATTGAATTTTCCCCCTTGACCCTGTCCCCTTTTGAAAGTGTTTGTTTTTGATTACCTCCACCCCCATTTGCCCTCCCTTCTATCATCCCCCCTTTTTTATCTTCTTCCTCCTTTTTTCCTGTGGGGTAAGATACCCAATTGAGTATGTATGGTATTCCCTCCCCCAGGTCCAATCTGATGAGAGCAAGATTCACTCATTCCCTCTCACCTGCCTTCTCTTCTCTTCTACAAAACTGCTTTTTCTTGCCACTTTTATGCGAGATAATTTACCCCATTCTATCTCTCCCTATCTCCCTCTCTCAATATATTCTCTCTCATCCCTTAATTGATTTTATTTCTTTTAGATCTATTCCTTCATCTTCAACTCACCCTGTGCCCGCTCTCCTCTCTCTTGTCTCTCTCTCTCTCTCTCTCTCAATATATATATATATATATATATATATATATATATACACACATACATACATATATACATACATACACACTCACATATACATATATACATAGACATATATATAGACACACACACACACACACACACACACACACATATATATATATATATGCATATTCCCTTCAGCTACCCTAATACTGAGGTCTCATGAATCATACACAGCATCTTTCCATGTAGGAGTGTAAAGAAAACAGTTCAACTTTAATAAGTCTCTTGTTATTTCTTTTCTTGTTCTTTTTCTTGATTACCTATTCATGCTTCCCTTGATTCTTGTGTTTGAAAGTCAATTTTCTATTCAGCTCTGTTCTTTTTTTCTGAGAAAGCTTGAAAGTCCTCTATTTTATTAAAAATCCATATTTTGACTTGGAGCATGATACTCAGTTTTGCTGGGTAAGAATCTTGGTTTTAATCCTAGCTCCATTGACCTCCAGAATATCGTATTCCATAGAAGCTGCTAGATCTTGGGTTATTCTTATTGTGTTTCCACAATACTCAAATTGTTCTTTCTGGCTGCTTGAAGTATTTTCTCCTTGATCTGGAATTTGGCGACAATATTCCTAGGAGATTTCTTTTGGGGATCTATCTGAGGAGGTGATCTATGGATTCTTTCAATTCTATTTTGCCCTGTGGTTCTAGAATACCAGGGCAGCTCTCCTTGATAATTTCTTGAAAGATGGTATCTAGGCTCTTTTTTTGATCATGGCTTTCAGGTAGTCCAATAATTTTTAAATTATCTCTCCTGAATCTATTTTCCAGGTCAGTGGTTTTTCCAGTGAGATATTTCACAGTGTCTTCCTTTGATTCTGTTTTATAACATCTTGATTCTCATAAAGTCACTAGCTTCCACTTGCTCCAATCTAATTTTTAAGGTAGTATTTTCTTCAGTGGTCTGTTGGACCTCCTTTTCCATTTGACTAATTCTGCCTTTCAAGGCATTCTTCTCCTCATTGGCTTTTTGGAGCTCTTTTGCCATTTGAGTTAGTCTATTTTTAAGGTGTTGTTTTCTTCAGTATATTTTTCAATATTTTTTTGGGTCTCCTTTAGCAAGTCATTGATTTGTTTTTCATGGTTTTCTCGCATCCTTCTCATTTCTCTTCCCAATTTTTCCTCTACTTCTCTAACTTGCTTTTCTAAATCCTTTTGAGCTCTTCCATGGCCTGAGACCAGTTCATGTTCTTCTTGGAGGCTTTTGTTGTAGGCTCTTTGACTTTGTTGACTTCTTCTGGCTGTATGTTTTGGTCTTCTTTGTCACCAAAGAAAGATTCCAGAGTCTGAGACTGAATCTGAGTGTGTTTTCGCTGCCTGGCCATATTCCCAGCCAGCTAACTTGACCCTTGAATTTTTCAGTGGGGTATGACTGCTTGTAGAGTTAAGAGAACTCTGTTCCAAGCCTGGGGGGATGTGCCAGCTCTGGCACACCATCACTACTCCTTCCCCAAGAACCCCCAACCCGAACTGGACTTAGATTTTCAGCAGTCTCTTCACTCCTGCTCTGATCTGCCACTTAATTCCTCCCACCAGGTGGGCCTGGGGCTGGAAGCAACTGCAACTGTAGTTCTGTAGCTGCCCCACCTCTGCTGCCCCCATGGCAGTGGCCAAACCGTGAACTCCTTCTACTCCTGCATCTTTTCCCACTAACCTCTGTTGTCTTTGGTGTTTGTGGGTTGAGGAAGTCTGGTAACCTGCTGCAAGCTCACTCATTCAGGGCGCTAGGGCCCACTCCACCAGGCTCCTGTCTGGTTGGGTCCATGCCACCCACACTTGGCTCTGCTCCACTTGGTTCCCCTCTGCTTCTAGCTCAGTGCAGGATAGACCTCACCCAGAGACCATCCAGGCTGTCCTGGGCTGGAGCCCTGCTTCCCTCTGCTATTTCTGGGTTCTGCAGTTCTAGAATTGGTTCAGAGGCTATTTTTTATAGTCTTTTGGAGGGGCTCGGCGGGAGCTCATGCTAGTCCTGCTTTCCAGCTGCCATCTTGGCTCCGCCCCCGACAAAATCACTTCTTACGGTAAGTCAACCAAAGATCACAGTGCCAAAGAGATACAGCCTGAAATGAGAGCAAAGGGAAGCCCTGCTCACTGTCCTGAGAGAAGGGCAATCAGTCACTCAGGAGAAATGGATAAAGTACTTACTTTGTGGCTGTAGATAGGGACGTGAATGAACAGTGCTTCTCTGGGCTAGGGAAAATCCCAGGTGAGGAAAGTCCCTCTTCTAACGAAGGTTAGAAACCTTTTCTACAATTTGGATCTCAGAAAGTTGCCTGACCCCAAAGGTTAAAAGTCAGTATATCCAAGATAAGACTTGAACCCATGTTTTAGTGTCTTTGAGGGCATCTATGTACTACTGTGCCAACCTGGCTTTGCTTAAGTCATGGCTTTATGAAGAAAAAAGAAATGGACACTGTTTTCAAGGTGCTGTCTCCCCCCTAGAAGGGTAACCCAACCCCACCCCCACCCCCTGCCATGGCTCAGGCTCATCTCTCCAAACTTCATTCTGAGCAGCAGGGTGGCAATGGTCATGGCTGAGTCACTCTGGGCTCAGCAGGGCTGGCTCCTGGAAAGCTCTCACATCTCTGTGCAGGAGACGCTGTTCTAGTGCTTCAGCAGGTCTGCTTCTCACCAGTCATGGTGTCTCCACTGCACAGCCTGAGCCTCTGCTGGGCTGTCTTAGGCAGGATTCTTTGCTACTCTTCTGGCTCCTCACTGGCCTCAGCTGAGCTGGTGGCTCAAGCCATTGGGCCCTGGAAAGTTGTAGCCAGATAGTGGTGAGCAGACCATTGGGCACCTGGGCTGCTGATGCAAGCTGAGAAGATTTCTCTGAATTTGGCCTCAGCTTTTCTTGGAGCATTTCATGGAGCATGGAGTCTCCTGGAGAAACTGAGCCTCTGGATTCCCTGAGCTCATCGTCTGATGTTCAGGGCCAATTAGTTTTCCCCTTCAGCCCAGCTCTGCTGGGTGGTCCTGAGCCCTGTTCAGCTACAGAACTATAGGGTTCTTTCAGGGGAATACGACCTTTTGGTGAGGGGCAGGAGAAGCTCTTCAATCCTTTGACTCCCTCAGAACTGCCCCTATTCGGGGCTTGTGTCCTGTAGGCAAGAGGGAATGTCTGATCTGTTCTGGTCAGAAAATGCTCCCTGCCCAATGCCACTGCCCTCACAAAATACTCCCCCTTGCCTTGGGGTGAACAGGCCCATTTCAGTCAGTTACAGGTTCCCTAGCCCTCTGGTATCTCATTGCACGGGTTGATGGCATGCATGCCCAAGGTCAATTTCATTGCCTCATTGGCCTCCTCATGTGAAATTAGGTTGTTTTTTGGAGGAGGGGTTCCACAGAACCTGACATACAGTACCCACTAATGTGTCCAATGTCTAATTATTGTCTTACCGTTCAATCCTGAGGTCCTTTCTGGAGTGAACAATGTCATACCTCCTCACAGTGGAGCCCTTCCTTCCTTCTCTCTGATTGGAAAGCATGGAGGGTGGATATGAGAAGGTTCAGCCCAGATCTTCCCCCCACCCCCCGTCCACTTTGGACAGCACCCAGGGTAGCCATCTCATAATTGTGTGAGGACCTGTCCTCCTTCCCTCAACCCTTTCAGCTTCTTCTTATATGTTGGCATCTCCCATTAGCCTATGAGCTCCTAGAGGGTAAGGACTGCCTTTTCCTTTCTTTGCCTGGCATATCATAGGCTTTACTATGTTTATCACTGACTGGCTATTTGGGATACAAAGAATGGATGTGGGTGGATCTAGGCAGTAAATTTTCAGCTAAGCTTGGAAGGAAGCTGGGGATTTTAAGAGGAATGAGAGAGGACAAAGAATTTTCAGCCTTGAAGTCTGGAGAATGGCAATGCTAAGTGAGAGGGAAAGTAGATGGAGCATTGTGTGCTAAGACAAGCAAATGACCAGGAAGCTCAGTTTGCCTACCTCTGAAATGGGATAATAATAGCACTGAATTCCAAGTTCATTGTGAGGATCACATGAGACCTGTGATATCTGAACATCAGCATTTTTTTAATATTTTTTTTGGTAGGATAACTTGTAGTATAATCTTTCATTAATCAATTGGCTTTACTAAATACCTACTGTGTCCAGGCACTTTGCCAGTTCTTGGGGTTACAAAGACAGAAAAGAAAAGTCATTAAGCCCAAGCAGCTTCCATTCTATCCAAGGTGATGTGTGTGTGTGTGTGTGTGTGTGTGTGTGTTTTGTGTGTGTGTGTGTGTGTGTGTCTGTGTCTGTGTCTGTGTCTGTGTGTGAGAGAATGTGTAAATGTGCAAAAATGCAGAATAAGTGAGGGTGGTGAGACCCCTGAGCAAATGGGAGGTTGTTGAGAAGGGAGTGACAGAGGTAGCTCAGAGAGAGAGAGAGCTAGCCAAAGAAAGTACCTCTAGGTGGTGTGGGGAGGACTCCCTTGAGTGATTGTAATCTACATGAGGAGAAACAGGTCTGGAATCATGAGACCTGATACAAGGCTTGCTGCACAACTGACTCTGACTTACTGGGATTCCTTTCCTTCTGTGTAAAATGGGGTGGGGAAGGTGGGATCGGAATGCAGCCTATTTATGGTCCCTTCTTACTCTTAAGTACTCCTAACTCCTCACCTTTCTTCTCCAGCTGGAGGCAGAACAAACCACTAGGCCAGAGACAGATCTCTTCAAAAGGATGAATTAATCATGACCCATGCCCCCTCAACCTTGACTATTTATAACAATCCTTTTTCTACTGATCCATCCATTCTAAGAGCCCTAGACAGGATGATATGGTTATTGGAGGGGAGTACCTTTCTGAAAAGCCTTTTCTGTCCTTTCTCTTGGACCTTTCAAAGGAGAGGTTCAGCTTTGGAGCGGTGATTCAGTGGGGGCTGTCATTACTAGCAGACCAAACAGCTACACACTGACAGTTTTGCTGGATGACTTCCAGGATCCTGGTCCTGTTGCTGGGGAAGAAGGGACAGGAGGTTGGGAAGCCTGGCACTCTGGAGGAGGGCACAAGAGCAGAAATGAAGGCAGGGGGACTCTTCTGAGAATCACCAGAGCTGTGCCTAAACCTGTCTGGCCAGCGCTACTCTGGAAAGGAGGCCAGAGGGTTAGGGGCCACCATGGGTCCTGAGCAAATTGACAATTCTAATGTATTTAACCTTAAAGTTGGAGTAAGCAGAAACTCTAAGCCTTCCTTGAAAGAGATCTGAATAAACAGAGCACCAGATTGGAAACCTTGGGCAATGACTTTGATTATTAGCTTGAGTAGTGGAGACATGAAGCTATGGTGAGCTCTCTCTTCCCCCTTCTTACACTTCCAAACTCCCTGAAATCAAGCACTATTCTCTCCTACTTTATTTCACTCTGAATTATTCTTGCTAAAGCCAATCCATCTCTGTGTACCCTTAATGGCATCTCTTCCAATCTCTTCCTTCAGTTTTTGTACACGATCATCCTTCTCCCAATCCTTGCAATCTTTAATTTTCCCCATTCACTGATTCCTTCTCTATTGTTTATAATAAATCACTCTCTACCATCCTTCAAAAATAAAACCTTCGACGAACCCTACTATCTTCCCAAGCTACAGTCTCTTATCTCTCCCCAATTACTGAGCCAAACTCTTTGGACATATCTGTTCCCTCGGTTTTCTCTCCTCTCACTCTCTTCTCAGCTCTTTCTAATCTGGCTTCTGACTTCATTATTCTACTGAAATCATTCCCTCCAAAGTTACTAAAGATTTCTTCATTAGGAATTCTGACGGCCTTTTCTCAGTCCTCATTCTTCTTGAAGTCTGAAGCATTTGGCCATGCTGATCACCCTTACCGCTATACTCTGTTCTCTCTGTTTTAGCTTTTTTAATGGTATCATTCTCCTAGCTTCCTGACCCTTCTTCCTCAGGTGATGTGTGTGTGTGTGTGTGTGTGTGTGCGCGCGCACACGCGCGCGTGGGGCGAGGCGGTCCCCAAAAGTAGTTTTCTTGCTTTTCTGTTCAATTATTTGTAAAACATTATGTGTGAAAGCATAATAGTAGGATAACGAACTGTCTCAGTATTGTTTCTATGTGAACCCCATAAAATAACAACCACAACCACAACAATAGCTCTCATTTCTATAGAACTTCTAAGATTATGAAGCCTTGTATATTCATTATTTCACAGAAGTTGAGTGCTATAGTGGACAGAGTATTAGGCTGGAAATCACCAATACCTGTGGGTACCATGCTTATATAATGAATCCTAAGGAGACTTCGAACAAAACGAAAAAGTGTTTGCAGACTTGGATAAGCTAAGGTAGTGGTGTTGTTGCTGTTTATTTGTTTGTTTTGCTGTTTGACTTGAAGGTATAAAGTTGTAGGCTAAGCTTAAGAACAAAGACATAGAGGTATATTCCAGAGTAATCCTGATCCTGGCGATGAGGAAAATCAACTTTGTCTCTGGCAGAGCTGGTATCAAATGGTGTGGCCTTCTCTTGAAACCAGTAAGCTCCTAGTCAGGAGTAGTGAGTGTCTTGTCTGAACGTGGATGACAGCTCCATTGGAGGGATGCAGTAGAAAGTCTTCCTGTTGGCTGGGAGGTTAGAGGAGAAGCCTTTCAAGGGTCCCTCTCACTTGAGCTTTGTACAATCATAGACTTTGGGGTGGGAAAGACCTTAGCAAGTATTTATTCAGTCCAGTTCTCTCGTGTTGCTTTTTTTTTTTCCTGGAAATCCTGGTGCTTGTGCTGTAATGTCAGCAGAGTGGTTTACATGCATCATTTCATTTTACCTCTTAACAAAATCCTTGCAGGGGGAATGCAAGTATTGTGATGCGCCTTTGCGATGAAGAAAATGAGGTTCATGAAGAGCATTGCTCCTGGTGACCCAAGATCAGAGACAAAATCTGAACTCACAGTTTGCCCAGCTCCATGTTTGGCACTCTTTTTCTCTGAGGCAGGGCTTTCACATTCTGTGTTGCTGCATGTATATCAGCCACCAATGGGATCTCAAGATGGCCAATGTGACATCTGCATGTCTCCAGGGTATCCACAGTATTGACCTGGCCACACCATGGACCTTGATGGGGCCTATGGCCATATTCCTGGCCAGTGATGTTGGGGTGATAGGGAGTTGATGTGGGGGAAGAGTGATGGCAGACTGGAAGCAGATTTGCAATCCTGATAATTTCTTTATCTTAGACCATGGCATTCTTTTGGATACAACACTGTAAGTGTTCCCAGAGATGAGGGGCCTGGATGGGATGCAATCTGCACCACTGGAAAAAGTATGACATGCAAGGACTTTAAGGGACCAAAATATCTCTTTGTTAAATAGGGTGGCTAAAGTGAACTTCAGACATTGAGAGTCTTGAACAAGGACCTAGAGTGCCTTGAGGCTGCCGGTTCCCCACCCATGGTCTAGAATGAACACTTACTTGCTTCACTTGGTAGTTTACTTTTTTTTTTTGGAGGGTGGAAGGCATGGTAATTGGGGTTAAGTGACTTGCCTAAGGTCACACAGCTAGTAAGTATTAAATATCTGAAGCCCGATTTGAACTCAGGTCCTCCCAACTCCAGGGCTGGTGCTCTATTTACTGCATCACCTAGCTGCCCCTCAGCAGTTTACTTCTTATGATTCATTACATCTAATTTCATTGACCTCACTCGTCCATCAGGATGGGTAAATTGCGTTTGATCATTAGAAATCCAATAAAAGAAAAATCCAACAAAAATGCTGCAGATGACATCAGAGGGAGTAAAAATATAGCTCGAAGCTGCCATTTCTTGAGAATTCAGCATTCCATCTCATCTAGATGACAAAAACTCCGTAAATAACCTGCATGCTTCCAGAAAGGGCCAAGCATTAAGCAAAGAATGCGTCCTCTCCAGTTCTGAGTGAACATTTCTGGAGGAGGCATGGAGCCAGGGGTAATTGGTACGGCATTCTGAAACCTAATGTTGCTAGAACATGAATAATGCCACAGAAGGGGATGAGAAGCAAAGAAATACATCTCCTCTGTGAGCCAAACAGCAGGCACCCAGTAGGCTTCCTTGGAAGTTAAGGTCAGAGCGACCCTACTATTGGTGCAGGCTGTACAGACCACTCACTATTGCCTTCGAAAAGCAAAATAATGCCCTGCTCTGAGATAAAGAAGAAATTATTGCACAATGGGCATGCCCAACTTGCCAAAGGCTTTCCTCTGGATTTTTTTTTAACATTTTGTGACAACAATAGGAACACGAATCATCCATACATCTCTCTCTCTCTCTCTCTCTCTCTCTCTCTCTCTCTCTCTCTCTCTCTCTCTCTCTCTCTTTTTCTCTCCCCTGACCTCATTTTTAGATCAGACTTTGCTCAGATTGGGTCCTTCTTTATCTTAACTTCTCATGCTCTTCTTATTCCTAATTGGAAGCCTACTCATACCCACCACATGTATTTCCATCAATTAAAAAGGAAACAACTATTTTTCCACACTATCAAAATCATTAAATATTAAAATTAGAAGGATGGGATTTAATTGAATCCTCTATATGTAGCCTTTTATTTTTCAGAAAGATGAAAAACTTCTCTTCTGGGGAAAAAAAAATCATTTCTCCAGTAAAACATTATGGCAGTGGGGGTTAGAAGACACTGCAGTACTTTATATGATATGGCCTTTTCACAGATGACTTGTGTGACTCTCAACAAGCCACTTAAACTTCAATTCCATTTCCTCACATTTAAAATGAGGGTGTTGGCCTAAATGACCTTGGAAAGTATTTCTAGCTGTAAATCCATGGTTCTGTGATCCTCTGTGATTTCTTCTCTGATACTAGGCAATGTATTAATAATCACATCCCCTTGCAAGCACTGAGCTCACAAGTCTTAAAGAATGAACTTGTTTACAAATGAAGGAACAGAACTATATTCCACATCATGTAGGTGCCTGAGTGAATAACAAACTTTCACATGAGCATCCCTTTCCAAAGACCTTTGTCTCAGTTACTGATAATCAAACTATGATATGTTGACTCTCAGGTGGTTCCTTACTCTAGCTACATCTCCTCCCAAAGATTTCTTTGCAGTCCTCCAAAGGATACTTATGGTTACCACTACTCACAGCAAGTTTTCTCCTTCCCCACCACAAGGTTTCCTCTAATGATCTGTGAAGCATCATCCTGACTACAATCCTCAAGGCCATGGTGTTTTTTCTTAGTTTCCTTCAGCTCCCAAGAGAAGCCCATCACACTCCATGTTGTATCTTCCTTTTATTGACCTCCATATTGTGGGACACACCATTCACACATAGCTCATGCCTCCTGTAGTTTTGGACAATTCCCAGCAGATGTCAGTGATCACTTCTCTTTTGCAAACATGTGGCTTGGGTGAAATGTAAATCAGGTTGCCTGAATTTTTGAAGCGTTGTGCTCTTGCTCCTGCATTTCCTGACCTCACACAAGAATTTTCCAAGAAACCAGAGAAATATGTCACCCCAATCCCCTTGTGAATTGGCCAAACACTCTAGTACCATAAGTCTGATGTTAACTCTCCCTGATACCAGGTTCTCTGCCTTTTTCCCAGGCAGGCTCCATCCACATATTTTGAAGCTCAGAATAATCCTTGAATTTATCCCTCAGTCTCCCTTTCTGACCCCATGGCAGCTGGCTACATTTATTTAAATTACTCAGGGCTGCTTCCTAAAGGTTTCAGTGGAGGGACTAGACCATTTTCCCTTTGTATTGCTATATGTGGAGGGAGCAAAGTTTTACTGTGCTTTATGTCTAAGACCCCCCCTATTCTCCACACTGGGGATGGAAATGAATGAGCAAGTGCTTTAAAATATAAAGATCTGAAGGAAGAAAAGAGAGAATCAAAACAAAAGAAAACCTTGAAACAATTTATACCTTCACTGATGACATGAAAAGTCTCCCTCCCACTCAGAGAGAGGCAATGACAGGTTTTAAATTACCTCATCCTTCCAGGGTTTAAACTAGGCAGCAGATCAGTCAGTGTAAAAGCTCAGTCCATGGAGGCCTGGCTGTTCATTATTTTAGGCTTCTAATTCTCAGCAGAGCATCTGGCTAATAGGATGTGGCCAGCGAATCTGGAAGGCTATCTGCCAAACAGGGCAATCTGGTGGGGACCTGGAGGAAGGAAGGGCCCTTTCAGCAAATTAGAGATGTGGATGTGTCTGGGAGGGGAATTCTGCTGTAGTCACAAGTTCTGAAATGAAGGACAAAAGAGGCAAGAAAGCAGACTGAGGAAATAGCACCCCTTGGGCGGCTGTGTCTGGGAGGCATAGAAAAAAGTGGAGAGTCTCACACACACACACACACACACACACACACAAAACCACACCTACATACAACCACACACACACATGCACACAAAACCACACACGTGCACATGCACACACACATGCACACACATATGCACACAAAACCATAATACACATGCACACACCTACACACATGCACACATACACACACTCACACCTTGTCAAATTTCTTTACTAAGGTTACACTTTGTGGAAAAAATGGCCAGAGGATAGAATGGAGGGGAGGCTGTATTTCCACATTACTTGGATCGTAGATAAAAGATGATATAGAAAGACAGATAGATACAAAGTAAGACAAACACATACGCGGGTCTAAAAAAGAAGAAATAAGGTCATATCCAGAAAGGACTTGTAATGAATATAAAGCTATTTTTTCATATGTTTCAAAGAAAAGATGGGAATTTTTAGTGCTCTGGCCTAGAAGAAACGTTGAGCAAATTAAGCTGTTTTAATAAGCAGAAGTCAAACAGTGCTGGTCATTATGCTAATAAAGGTCAGCTTAGCAACAGAGACCAAATTGGTCTAGACCATACGTGGCCAAGCAGCAGCTCTTTCAGAGGAAGGCTCAGGAGGGAAGGGGTGACTTCTCAGAGGGGAGGAGGGACTGAGTCTGGAATGACTGGGCCAAAGCTAAGCTCATAGTGCTTTCAAGACCCCTCCCATTCTTCCTTGGTTACTTTGTGTTGAGGGCTCCAGGGCAGACCCAAGCAGACAGAACTAGGTCCCAGGATTCCTGGTCATAAGGCAGAATGAATAGAGGGAGACATGACTCATTTCCCAGCTGCTTCTCAGCCTGCAGAAGAGCTGTACTTCCCACAAGCCTAAAGGCATGATCACCAAGCATTTACTGAGTACCTGTTCTGGGCCAGGTCATGGGACCCCCACTAGACCAAAAGGGAAAAGTTGGCATCCCCAAAGAGCTTTCATTTTTCTGGAGATGTGGTAGAGGGTGTGTGTGTGTGTGTGTGTGTGTGTGTGTGTGTGTGTGTGTATGTGTCTGTATGTGTATGAAAATATATTTCACAACAGCTGTATATATACATAATATATTGGTAACCCATGGCCCAATGCACCAGGTTCTGAGTTGGCATGGATTTAGTTTTGCTTTGGGCAAACTTAAAACAATATTCCCTTTGGATTGTTATACTGTTAGCTATTTAGGTTATTGGGTTATTATGCTGTTATGTTCTGGGAAAATCTCAATATATAACTATTGTCTAGACCTAGATAAATGTCCAGATCTAGATCTACAGGAATCATGGTCCAATGGATATAGAGTTGGCCTTGTAGGCAACAAGACTTGGGTTCAAGTTCTGGTTCGAACAAAGTGGCCTTATGATGTGGGACAAGTCATTTAGATGCCCAGGACTCTCAGTTCTCTGAAATGCAGAGGAAGTGTGGACCTGGATTGAGAGTTGGAGATTCCTCACTTGAGAGTTCCTGATACTGTTGAAATCACAGGTCCATATCATCTTTGCTCTAATGTTACAATGCTTCTTTTCCATGTTTGTGTGTGTGTTTGTGTGTGTGTGTGTGTGTGAATATCTGTGAATATATGTGTGTATCTTTGTAGGTAGCTATATGTATGCGTACATGCTTGTGGTGTATGCATATTCATATGCACACATATAGATACACAAATACATATGCACATACTTGCACATATGTGTGTATATGCATGTATGTTTTTCTTTGCATGTTGCTAACCCCGTTAGACTAAGCCTCTTAAAAGCAAGGCATGGCTTTTGCCTTCTTTTGTGTGCTCAGCATTTTAGCACAGGGCCTGACATGTAGTAGGTGTTAAATAAATGCTTGTTGACTTATTGTTAATGGTAATTAATCTTAGAAGCCACAATAAATTAATATAACATATGATAATAGATAATAAAATAAATATATAACATAAGAAGATATAATAAACAGGTACAGTTAAATTTGGATATCTTCAATGTAATAAAACATTACTGCAGATATTTCTATGTTTAAAATCCATCAGAGAATTACACTGAAGTCTATGAGTATGAAAATTCAAAAGGAAGTCCGAAGTTGTCCTGCTTCATTATCACATTCACAGATTGCACAGGATGGCAGATTTAGAGTTATAAAGAAATTGGGGGGAATAATGATCACAAAGTGTTTCAAGGTTTGTAAAGTGTTCTACACAGATTTTCTCATTTGATCTTCCAAACAAAGCTGAGAGGTAGATGCTGGAAACTGAGTCACAGAGAGTCTAAGTGACTTCCTCAGAGTCACATAGTTCACAAGTGTCTGAGCCTGGATTGGAACTTAGGTCTTCCAGACTTCCAGTCAATGTTCTTGTCAGTTACATGTATTGAAGTGCCTACTCTGTATCAGGCACTGTGATACAAATATAAGTTAAAACCATCACAATCCCTGCCCTCGAGGAGCTTACAACCCATCTAGGAAGCCAACACAGAAAAGGAAGCTGAAAAAGGTATGAGTAGAAGTCCTAAGGAAGTCCTAAGAAGCCCCAGAGCACTGGAGCTGATGGGAAATGAGGAGAAATCTGTGTTGGGCTCCCTCTTTGAACAGAGGCCCTGTAGGCCATGGACCATCCTCCAGTCAGGGGAGCCAATGTGGGGCAGGGCAGAAGGGATATGATGCAGAAAGAAGGAATGCTGAAGAGGGCCAAAGAGGACCGAGAACAGGGCAGCTGGGGGCTCATGGGGCTCTTGCTCCACTGTAGCAGATAGCCTGCAGGCCTATATCCCAAGTCGTCCCTTTACAAATGAGGAAATGGGGGCATGGTTTGCTCCAAGTCACCAGATAATAAATGCAAGTGAAAGAAATTGAAGCCAAGTTCTGGAAGTCTGAATTCTCCCTGATTTCACGGTGCCTGACTGAATCATTGCTACATTGGAGCCCTTGCTTCCTTGCAAACCTTGTGTTGAAAATGCCTTCCATACCTGGGCTTCAGATCCTGTGGCTTCGGGGCCTTTAGTGCTGTCACCACACACTAAGACCTTTCAAATGCCTGCAAGGCAAGCATCGGCTATGTATGCTTCCTGCACTTTAGCAAATATGTCTTTGGGCACATAAGATCCTGGATGGTTTTGGTGAATGAATGATGAAATATTTAAGTAGTTACTATGCACCAGACACTGGCATAAGTGATAGGGATACAAACACCAGGAAGCAAGAGGGTGCCTGCCATTAAGGAGCTCCCATGTTTAAAAATTTCTTTATTGAGATCTTTCTTTGTGGCAATATTCCTCCTGAGTCCCTCTCCTTTCCAAAGAGTCATGCCATATATGACATTTTTTTAAGAGTAAAAGATTAAAAAAAAGAGGAAGGAAAACAAAAAAAGATTCAGCCTTATTCATCAGTACATTGAAAGAATTTAACATTCTTTGCTATTTTCCAGTCATGGAGCACACAGCTCTCTCTTCTCAGATCTCTTCCTTGGACCCATGCTTATTCTTTGTGATGTCACAGCCTTCATTTATGACATTGTGTGTTTGTGTGACTGCTGTTCTTCTTCCTTGTATTATTGCCATTGTGCATAGCATTTTCCTGGCTTTGCATATTCCATTTTGCATAAGTTCTTGTATATCCATACCTCTCTGTATTTATCATGTTTGCTATTTTAGGACATTAACATCTTATTAATTCACATAACTTGACCAGTACTTTACTATCAGAAAAATTATAATAATACCTATTTTTATTGCATGTGGACACTTTCTTCTTAGCAATGGCCCCTTTTAGTTATATACCAGATAAATAAAATACTGAGGTCAAAGAGGATGGTCATTTTAGCCACATTATTTACATGATTTCAAATTCTTTTCTAGAAAGGTTATTTTAATTCATAGCTCCACCAATGGTGTGTTGATGTGCTTCTCATTCCACACACCAGCCAATATTGAATATCCTCATCTTTTGTCATCTTGCCAATTTTCTGGATATGAGATGAGGCTTTGGGACTTTGGGATACCTCTTACTAATAACAATTTGGAGTGCTGACTATTAAGGTGCCCAGTCATATCTGATTCTTCTTTTGAGAGCCCTTTGTTCATACTTTTTGATCATCTATCCATTTGGTTATTGTTTTGGTTCTGTTATTTTATATATGTGTGTATTATGAAGGCAGAATTTATAATTTCAAAGAGAATTACATATATGTCTGAAAGGTTCGGAACTGCAGGATATAAGGAATTCTCAAGGTAGGAGGCAGAACAATTAAAGCATGTATTTAAGCTCCGGAGTAACAGACACACAAACCAGCATCCCCATTTTGATATTTGGATCAAAAGCCTCCAGGCCCAATAAGTCCACCTCACAAGAGTAACCAGGAGGCCACAGAGAAGCATGACAGTATAAAGCAAAATCATATACATGCATCCCCTCTATGGTAAAAAGATTACCCACTGGCCTCAAGTCCTTGCTCAGCACTCCTCGAACCACACGTAGGTCAGCTCTGCTCCTGGCAGCTCCTGTTTCAGCTTTGGCTGTAGCTGTCTCTGGCTCCAATGGAAGCTGGGTTTTTATAACAGTCCGGCCAGCAGCTTCTATGGGGGTGTAAGATCCACCCACAGCTTCTGCCGGCACGCCGGGGAAGCACAGGTTCTTTTGATCTGCTTAACCAAGGGAAGCAAGGTGAAGGGGTTGACCGGGAAAGCACAAGTTCTTTAAATCTGCTTAACCAAGGGAAGCAAGGTGAAGGGACTGACAAGCTCACTTTAATCCAACATAGGCCCTCCCTGGAGTTAGCCCTACCCCACAAAGCATCCAGGAGGCTCAATGAGATAAACTGAGTCACTCAAAAAAAACAAAGGCCATTCTGCTAACACTTCCATTAACTACCACCCACGAGTCAGTAAATATATGACACTGTCCTCCTTTTTCCCTTCTGATGGCCTGATGCACTGCCATTTGTTCAGCATATTGGCTACTTCCACCTATCCCGGAACTTTCCAGAGTTCGCCTAGTACAGGGGTTATAAGCTACTGCTTTCCAATGTCTCTTCTGTCCTAAATATTTTGCTGTCCTGTCAGTAAACCAAGCATATTTCTCCTGTTCTTCATTTAGTCCATCATATCCATTATTCCATTTCACTAAGGATGGTACCATCTGTTGCTTAGATTCAAGGGGTTTTTCATTCCTCTCAGTGTCAATGTTCGCCACAGATTCATGTAAAGCAGAAACTCCACTTTTGCCTGCTCTGGACCTATTCTGAATATACCACTTCCATTTGATTATGCTTGCCTCTTGTGCATGTCCAATTCTGTGAGAAGCTGGGGTACTCATTACCCAAGTCATAATTGGAATTCCAGGCCTTAATACCACTTCATGACCCAGAGTTAGTTGCTCAGTTTCTACTAAAGCCCAATATGCAGCTAACAGCTGCTTCTCAAAAGGTGTATATTGCACTCCAGATGAGGGCAGTTTCCTTGAACAAAAGCCTAAAGGTACACTTCAGCTCTGTTGTTTTTTGCCACAGATTCCAATTTGCATAGTCATCTTGTACAGTCACTTGCAACTCCACAGGCCCATTTTGCATAGGCCATAAGTCCAGAGCTAATTAGATAGCAGCCTTTGCTTCCTTAAAAGCTTTACTTTGTTTAAGTCCCCAATCAAATTCATATTTCTTTCTGGTGACTTTATACAAGGGTTTTAAAATCTGTCTCAACTGCGGGATGTGGTGTCCCCAATAACCAAATAGCCCTATGAACTTTTGGGCCTCTTTCTTATTAGTAGGGGTAGGAAAATCCTGGATTTTTTGTCGAGCTTGTGGGAGAATTTCTTGCAGTCCTCTATTCCACTGTATCCCCAAGAATTTTACAGTTTAAGCTGGCCCTTGAACCTTTGCGGGGTTGATTTCCCAATTTTTGCTTTTCATATGGTCAATTAATAATGCTAAACTCTCCTCCACTTCTTTTATATTCTTTCCCTGTATCATGATATCATCTATGTAACGTGTAAGCTGTACACCAGGTAACTTTAATTCATCCAAATGCTCAGCTACAATCTTGTGGCAAATAGTTGGGCTATGAATATAACCTTGTGGCAGGCATGTAAATGTATACAGTCGGCCTTGCCAAGTAAAAGCAAACTGGTTCCATTGCTTGGGGTCTATTGGGATCGTAAAGAAGGCATTGGCCAAATCAATAACTGCATACCAAATCCCTTCATGTTTTTGTATTCTCTCTATTAAAGTAACCATGTCTGGAACAGCAGCATACAAGGGAGGAGTCGCTTTGTTCAGCTGTCTATAATCTACTGTCATCCTCCATGTCCCATCTGACTTTCGGACTGGCCAGACAGGGTTGTTCCATTGAGTAGCTGTAAGCACTAACACTCCTGCTTCAACACATTCTCTTATAGTGTTGGCAATTTCATCTTGCCCACCTGGCACACAATATTGCCTCAAAGTAATTACTGCAACAGGTTGGGGCAAAGTGATTGGATCCATCTTGATTTTCCCCACTAAGACTGCATTAATGCCTATTTTCCTCACAGCAAATTGGTATTTCCCTTCGGGTAAATTTAAGGTCATACCCTTCAATATGTCTATTCCAATGATGTATTCGGGAATAGGCACAATAACCACACTATATTCTTTCTTGGGCAACTGTCCAATTTCCATCATTAATTTAACTTGCCTGGCTGATATTTCAGTCCCTCCTAATCCTGTGATGGTAATAGGAGTTCCATGACTGAACTTGTCTGGATTTCCATAAATAAGGGTAGCCTCAGCTCCAGTATCTATTAATACCTCAATTACCATACTTGACCCATTTTTCCAATATATGGTAAAGTTAATGTGAGGTATGCAATCCAGCCTGTGTATTTCCTTAATTTGGGCTGGGGCTTGGCCTGTTTCCTAGTATTCCCTAACATGTGATTCACTTGGGTATGAAGGTTTAACGTCTGTAGCATTTGCAGGAGCAGTTCTTATTTCCCTATCTGTTCTATTATCAAGTCCTTTATCTCGGTACATTCTGTACAATTCATTGGTTGGAATACCATCTATCATTTCAAAACCTACCCCTGCTCTCAATAGAGCAGTGAACATTTCTTTTCTTGTCACTCCTTTTTGGTGCCAAGTTGGCTGGTTATTCACCCTTCTCTCTCGAGGAGATCTATCCCTTCCCCAGTCTCCTAAGTCATGTAACTGTAAAATCTTATTTATCACCTCTGTAAGATGGCTCCCTACTTCCCCAAATAACAGATTCAAAATTAGTTGTTTATAAGCAGGGGGAGCTGTCCTAATTATTAAATTCCTATGAGGGATTCCCATGGGATCATTGTAATATTTGTCAGCAGTTCCTATCACGATAGTAGACTTCATTACCTCCTTCTTTAGTCTCGTGATACAATCTCTAAGTGAATACTGGGGTCTGTGCTCAGTGGGCCACATAGAATCAGTAGTATATCTCTTATTGCATCCTGCAGTGGCTAACGCCAATACCGTAGTTCTGGTATCACCATCTCCTCACTGATGATGTTCCCTAAAAGCTTGCTGAACTAGAGGATCGTGGCTGATACCTATGAATGTCATACAGTCTGTCCTATCTACTGATATTCTACTGGCCCCTTGATCACTGAGTCTTACCATCCAAGATATTAATGGTTCTCCTATTCTTTGGCTGAATCTACTCAAAATATCTGTGACCTCTTGCTGTGAGAAATCTTCCTGAATTTCCCTCGTAACTGAATTGTCACCTTGGGTTTCTGTCTTCCTCCTTTGTGTGGGACAAAAGCTTGTCTGAGTATTTAACCATCTCCCATTCTCTATGCGAGGGACATTCTGAACCCTAGTAGTGTTTTGTGCCTCAGCCCTTAACGTTGTCTCATTTTCCCCCCACTCACTTCCCCTGACACCATGGCAAGGACAAAGCAGGCAGTCAGACTCAGTTTGGGCTGGGTTGGATTGCACTTTTGGCTTATTTGGCCTCCTGTTGCTCCTAGCCACATTAATAGAAAAGTTCTCATTTGAGTCAGTAGACGCTTGAGTAGCAGTTTGTTCTCCTGCTATCTAAGATTCCCCTTCTTGCCGTGGGGTAGGAGTGCCCCCATCTCTTTCACTTAATCTCAATTTTTCATATACTAGCTGGTAGGCTGATAACACTATCCAGCTTTGCCTAGATAGTGATGCCCCTGACTGAATCCCAACCTCTTGTAAACACCTTTCCAAATCCCTAGGATCTCCTCTCCATAGCCTTGGTTCCCAGTTTTCACAGGGTCCGGCTTTTTTAGCCAATTCCTTTGCTAGCGAGGAATAAAATGGATCCTCCCACCCTGGGATATTTATCTCTTCCTCTGAAGCTCTTCTGCTTCTAAACAGAGATCTTATACCTAGTGATCCCATCCTCATCGCCAAATGTATTATAAAGGTAGAATTTATAATTTCAAAGAGAATCATATATATGTCTGAAAGGTTCGGAACTGCAGGATATAAGGAATTCTCAAGGTAGGAGGCAGAACAATTAAAGCATGTATTTAAGCTCCGGAGTAACAGACCCACAAACCAGCATCCCCATTTTGATATTTGGATCAAAAGCCTCCAGGCCCAATAAGTCCACCTCACAAGAGGAACCAGGAGGCCACAGAGAAGCATGATGGCATAAAGCAAAATTATATACATGCTTCCCCTCTATGGTAAAAAGATTACCCACTGGTCTCAAGTCCTTGCTCAGCACTCCTCAATCCACACATAGGTCAGCTCTGCTACTGGCAGCTCCTGCTTCACCTTTGGCTGTAGCTCTCTCTGGCTACAGCTGAAGCTGTTTTTTAACAGTACAGCTAGCAGCTTCTGTGGGGGTGTAAGACCCACCCACAGCTTCTGTCGGCATGCCAGGGAAGCACAGGTTCTTTTGATCTGCTTAACCAAGGGAAGCAAGGTGAAGGGGTTGACAAGGTTAATTTAATCCAACATAGGCCCTCCCTGGAGTTAGCCCTACCCCACCAAGTACCCAGTAAGGCTCAATGAGATAAACTGAGTCACTCAAAGAAAACAAAGGCCATTCTGCTTACAATGTGTACCTGAATATGTATAGAGTTAGTTATAGTTATAACTATATATGGCTATGTGTATAGTTGTACTTATGGCTATATGGAATTATTGTTATATAGACTATATTGTATACATGCACACAAAATGTGTATTTTGTTTTTAGTATGACTAATTATGGTTTTTTTCCCCTCATGTTAAGCAATTTTTGAGTCATGGGTATAAACCCAACTTGGTGACAAACAATGATTTCTTAGATAAGTTGCCAAAATTCTTAGTATATTTGTTATTTTTAAAATAAAGATTATATTTATAGCTTTATAATTAATATTCATTCATAATATTGGTCTATGATTCTCCTGCTTTTGTTTGGTGTTAGGACAACATTTTTGTTTGGTTTTAATTGACTCCCAAAGGCCTTTTATGTTTTCTCCTCATTATGATTCTCTTCCACAGCATTATTAGTTGTTCCTATGACATATCATAGGAACATATGAATCATGGATGAACATATTATTTGATAGTCTGTTAAGAAGTCTACATTTAGGTGCACATGATCTCTGTGGGCCGCCTTATTTGATCCATATTCTCCTTGTGTTATAGTCTTTAAGACTTTGTTTTCCATATCTACCTTTTTACATTTATTTTAAATTCTTCTGTGCTCTCAGGCAGGGTCACTTAAAAAAAGGTCACAAAAAGGTAATATGGTTCTGAGGATCATGCATATTATTTGGTGGACACATTTCTAATTAGCACAATTATTTTATTTCTCTGATTTCTTTAACAATTTTTAAGATTCTGTTTTTTCCTCTTTTCTTTGACTTAGTTTTTTTAAATATAAAAAATAATATTCCTACTATCATTGGGTTACTATGTTTTTTTTTATTAAATATATTTTTTTCTTTACAAATTTTAGATACTATATGGAAAATGTGAAATAAATTTAATATTTATTTTGTTTGTTGTCTCTGATTCCTTTAAGTATGATGTTATTTCCTTATGTCTTTATTGTGAATGCTTATTTATACTTTGTATATTAGCACAATTGAAATTCCTGATCTTTCTTGTATTCATTCATAGTAAAATTTCAATTCTTTGCTTTTTGTATTACTCTCACTTTTTGAAAAACAAATTCATGTGGAGATGTATTCTTAATCAAATCTCTCTCATTCTGCATCAACTGTCAACTGTATATCAGTCTATTTCATTTAAATGGATTGTTTAATCCATTGACATTTAAATTATGAGAGTTACACTTTTTTTCTCAGTATCTAACCTTGAACATCACCAGATATGGTTGGGTCTCAAAGCTTTTCTCTGTAATGAGAAAAAAATGAAAGAATAAAAGGTATTAGAGAAAAGAAGAATAAAGTTAGGGGAAATCAAAGTTGACGTGTTAGAGAGTGATGAATTGGTGTCAACTAAGGAAGGCTTATGAATTCCTGGAATTGATCTCTTCAGGTAAAATAACAATTCCAACAATGATCATGATAAAGATGGTTACAACAAAAGCAAACATGACATTACTATGTTAATTTCTCTCTTTTTTTGATGTGAAGGAAATATTATGCCCCATTAAATCATTCTAGACAAAATATCTTTGAGCCGGCCTTTTATGAAATAGTAGTCAAGTGCACCTATATTAGGAAAAAAAGCTTTATTTTGCTCCATTGGCTGAGCCCTCTGTGGGACTGGAATTGCAATCAGCCATTTCTCCTGGAGGGTGGATTATAATACCAACTGAGTTACATGGTGCCTGCATTTAGACAAAGTAAACTAGATATTACAAGAAAATGCAAATTTAAAAAAAGATAGTGAAAAGATCTCAGTAATTCAAAATAAATACTGACCAAGCCCTCAGAAGATTTATCCACTTCCATTTTGGTGCAGCTATGTTTCTCTTCATTTGGTTTGACTTAACTTTTGAGGGTCTGTCTTTCTGATCTAATTTGTCCTTTAAAAAGAAAATAAACTGTGAGGCATAGTTTGTGAAAACAGTACTTCCTAAGTTCTCCTTTAGAAAGACACGTTTAGAATAAAAGCAAAGAGAAGATAGACTGATTTGGCACTGAAGATGAGTCTCAGTCAGTGCACTGCATGAGTATGATAATTGTGAGTCCACATTATTTCACAGATAAGATGAATTTAATCAGTAAATGGGCTGATACAGCAATGACTTCCAACCCCTTAGCCCATTTAGCCAAGGTTATTACTAGATTTTTATTGAAATAAGAATTTGCAACCTGAATTTGCTATTACTTTTTCTCTTCCGTTTAATATTTGGGCATAAATCACTATCACCAAAGGAGTGAGGTTTGTAGGGCATTTATACATCATCCAATTAAGTGATAAACAGGATTGAAGAGGATGCAAGAATCTCCTGGTCTGAATTTAATAAGCCTTCAGATCATCATAAAATGCTACTCTAAGATTATCCTGGTTGATGGAGACCAAAAGCTTTGAATTTTAAGAGACTTATTACTGTAATTCATGCCTATTAATACTCTAGTCATTGGGTTAGCAGATTTATTTCTCTGATTTAAGTTAGTGTCCAATTTATTCTCATGCCATATATACTGCAGAGCACATTATTAAAATCAATGGGAAATATTTGCTAAGATGAACAAAACCATTTTTTATCACTTCAGGCACATTATTCTAATCCCATGGAGTTTTGTTTAGGCTGGAAAGGAGAAAGAGATAACTGTTTCTAGAATAATATAACCAAAAAATGACCATATTGAAAAATCCAAGTAAACAACAAAGTTTCCCATATCAGACTTCAAAATGGAGTCTCAAAGTAAACCAAGCAGCTTATTTGAAAGTTGTTTCCATGTTTTTAAAAAAAGAAACAGAACTCTAAGCAAAAAGCACTGTCAGGCATCTTTTTTGATAAGCCTGGCATGGCTTGGTTCCTCTGTAACAATAGTTAACACTTCCGTATCTCTTTAAAGATTTAGGAAGCTTTTGCATCTGTTGTGTCATTTGATCCTCCCAAAGACCACTCTGAAACGGACAGTGGAAGTGAAAGGAGGATTGGACAGAAGGGAAAATGAAGAACAAAGGAAGTAACCACCTTGCCCAACAATATTCAATTCAGTTTGATAAACGAGCATCCTCATGGCACTAAGGCTGACCAAATGATAGTTTGTGTGGGGGAAAACATTTGTCGATTTTCCTGACCTCAAATTCAATAAGAGTGAGCAGTGTATCAGAGTAGCAAGCACGAAAGTCTCATGACCTTTCACTCCATTGTGAGTGAGAAAGTGTAAAGGTCATCCCACGTGTGGAAGATTGTATGCAGTTCTGGACATCATGTTTGGAGATGGGCAATGGGAAAGTGGAGATTATCCTAAGAAAGATGACCAAGAAGCTGGAGGGCTAAAGAAAATGGAAATGTCATCCCAAAAGATCAGGGGAAAGAGATGCCATGAAGAAAGATTAAACTTATTCTTCGAGGCCAGGAAAAAATAAGAAGGGAGAGCAGAGTGGATAATGCGCAGAGGGAGATTTGGCCTTGAAAGCAGAAAAAGAAAAAGAATGAACACAAACCAGCACCAAAGACTCCAAAAAGTAAGAGCCATTGTCATGTAGAGTAGAGTAAACCGTTTCCAGATTCTCTAAACAGGCACCACTGCGGGGAGGTCAGAAGACCTGTTGTTGTACATGGTGCAGAGGGAAGCATGTTGAGGTTTGCATCTGATTAGTTGACTTTGGAGCCTCTTTGGAGCCCTGAGATTCTGCAATTTTCTACATGAACAAAGGTAAACGTAGACATCCCTTAGAACTGAGCAGTGTCTGGGCAATACTGTGGCTACCACATGACACATGATGACCCTATGAAAGGAACAGAGGCAATAATCTACGAAAAGCAGTTACTAATTACCCATAGCTCAAAACCCGAAATGCCGATTTACTCACATAATGTCTCTCTTTGTGTCTATATTTATCCCCTGGTGTTTATTGTAATGCATAGATAGTGGTTGTTCCTTCACTCCTTCAGGAATAGGGCCATTATACTCTGGAAGTTATAGCTCCTGTTACTTAATGTGGCTTTAGTGACTTGGAAAGCTGTATCAGTTTTTCAAAAGAATTTTTAAATTCTCCTTCCCTTCCTTTTTCCCCCTTTCTTCCAATTATCCTTCCTTCCTTCCTTCCCTCCTTCCTTCCTTCCTTCCTTCCTTCCTTCCTTCCTTCCTTCCTTCCTTCCTTCCTTCCTTCCTTCCTTCCTTATCTTCCTTCCTTCCTTCCTTCCTTATCTTCCTTTCTTCCATTTTTTCTTACTTTCTTTTCAGCTGCCTTTTAGATATTTGTTCTAGGTTCAGAACAAACTTGATAAGGATTCAAGATTAATTTGAATGAAGTTAGAGAATGAAGAAAAAAAGTATGAAGTTATATTACTCTTTTATTATTTTTAACTGTAGAATAGCTACTGGCTTCAGTTGCTATTTGCCAGGTTTCTCAGGTAGGCAAATAGACAGGTATGTGAGTTACTACAAGAGAAAGTAGGGGATCCCCAGCCCCCAAGCCAAGACTTAAGCCACCTGATGAAGAACGCAGCAAGTAAGTAGTGACTTGGTCACAGTGGAGTATTCAGATCACCAAAACAGTAGTTGTGTTTGGTTATGCAGGTACTGTTTTAACAGAGAGATAGTGTAGTGCAGTGGAAAGACTGAGGTTTGTGCTACATGGACTTGAGTTCCCACTTGCTAAGAGTATGGCCTTGGGAAAGAGACTTAACATCCTTTCTGCACAGTTTTCTCAATTGTAAGATGAGGTCATTTAATCTCCAAGATCATTTCCACCTCTAAATCTGTGATCATCCTTGAAAGTTCTTTGTAAATATTTCTCTCTCCATGAAGCTGGAGTTAGACTTCCCCCTTGCTCTGAAGCCCAGCTCCTTAGTAGCATGTGTGCTGAACTTTTACACTTGCTGTTGCTTACTCTCTTTTACTGAGGACTTGTTATTCCTCCTACTGGAGGAACAGCTTTCTGTGAGCAGGGCCTTGAATTGTTTTCATCGTCATTCCTGAACCCTCTGACTCAGTAGCTCATGTACAGTCAGCTCTCACTGTTTGTGGAATAACTGAATAAATGATATTTGGTAAGATAGCATCATTTCTCCCAATAGGAATCATTTTGTTTTGGGGGATTCTTTTGTTATCTTGAGGACAATTTTCTTTGGTCAACATTCAAAGTAGGATTCCAAATATGATTTAAAATATGATTAACTTATTTTACAGGCCCATCTGTGTTATAAATGTTAATTACCCTATTAGCTACATAACCTATAAAACAAAACTTTGAGTCTGACTATAAACAAACATGTTCATCCTCTTGGCAAGATAGAGCCATATTGGAAGGTTCTTTTTTAAAAAAAAATATTATAATAAGCAGTATGATGGTTTAGAATATTTTTTGGGAGGGCAGTGTTGTTCGTAATGACTTCACTGTGATTTAGTCTGAAGATGCCCTGGGTTCAAAAAACAGCCGAACTGTTCCAGACAATGCAACTGGACCTAGTACTCCAAAAACTTAATTCCAGATTCTCACTGTCCTCTTATCCCAAAAGTACACTCATTCCCTTTGCCAATGGCTTTTTCGCATTGCCCACAACAGCCTTCTGCATATTCAATGGGTATTTGTATGTTCATAGTGCGAACATCTTGTTTTCCAAATAGTTGAGAGCACAGATTACTGCTGTACTATCTATCTATCTATCTATCTATCTATCTATCTATCTATCTATCTATCTATCTATCTGTCTGTCTGTCTGTCTATCCGTCCATTTGTCCATCCATCCATCCATCCATGCATGCATCCATCCATCCATCTATCCATCCATCCATCCATCCACCCATCCACCTATCTATCTATCTATCTATCTATCTATCTATCTATCTATCTATCCGTCTGTCTATCTATCTATCTATCTATCTATCTACATAATTCACCAGTGTAGGGAAGTGCTGGTAGGAAACCTAACTCTCCCAGTTTAGATTTCTAACGCTTTTCTATCTCCTAATCCTAGTAAATTCCTTGGGCATTAATAGTGCTATAATGATATGTCCAGGGTCACATAGCCAGTAGACATTAGAGGTAGAAGTGAAACCCAAGAATTCCTGATTCTAACCACTTAGCCAACCTGCCTATTAGTCTCATCCTAAATACTAAAGAACTAAGAGTCTGGGAAGCTTAGTGATGTTATCCATGGTCTCACTGCTACTGAGTTTTGGAACTTGAGTTTCTTATTCCACATGTCTTCTTTCCAAAAAGATGAAAGAGAAATGTTGAACTTTTTATCTGGGTGAAGAAAAAAAAATAGTTTGGCCTCAGTTTTCTGTTTAGGATCCTGGTTTGAATGAATCTCAGCTGTCATGTAGCCCCCCCCCTTGATTTTCAAATGAGAAATCTGAGGTTCACAAATATCATGTGATTTTTCCAAATCACACTGTTCGTAACTTGTCAAGGCAGAATTCAAAGCCAAGAATTACTTTTTTTTAAAGTTATGAAAGAATACCAACGTTTCCATGACATAGTAGAATAAAGATGCTTGAATATGAAACTGCAAATTTGTTGTGAACAACTTGTATTCCTTTTTAAATATATAATAAATTTATGCAACTTTCCTTTTTCCCTTTTTTCTTCCCTCCCCCCCACCCTAGAGAAGGTTACCATTAAACACAAATGTGTGTGTGTGTGTGTGTGTGTGTGTGTGTGAGAGAGAGAGAGAGAGAGAGAGAGAGAGAGAGAGAGAGAGAGAGAGAGAGAGAGAATCATTCTATACATTCATCGTTGGTTCTTTCTCTGGATGCAGATAGTGTCTTCTTTCATAGATCCTTTGTAGTTAATTTGGGAATTTCTAATAGTCAAAATGACTTAGTGACAAAGTTGTTCTTTGCTGTTTCTGTATACAATGTTCTTCTGGTTCTACTCACTGGACTCTTCATTACTTCATGCAAGTCTATCCGTGTTTTTTTCTAAATTCATCAAGCTCACCATATCTTACAGCACAGTAGTATTCCACCATGATCATATATCACAACTTGTTCAACCATCCCCCAATTGACCAGCATCCCCATAATTTTTACTTCTTTGCTGGCACAAAGAGAGCTCCTATATATATTTTAGAACATCTAGGTCCTTTTCCTTTTGCCCTAATCATTTTTTTTTGAAATAGACCTACTCATAGTAGGCCGGGGTCAAAGAGTTTAGACAGTTTAGTAACTCTTTGTCATAATTCCTGATTGCTTTCCAAAATGGTTGGATCAGTTCACAGTTCCACCAAAAATGAATGTGTTCCAATTTTTCCACATTCCCTCTAACTTTTTTCACTTTCCCTTCAAATTTTGGCCAATCTGATAGGTTTAGAATGACATCTCAAAGTTGTTTTAATTTTCATTTTTCTAATCGATAATGATTTAGAGAATTTTTTTCATATGACTCTAAATTGTTTTGATTTCTTTATTGGAAAACTAGCTGTTTGTATCCTTTGACCATTTATCAATTTGGAAATGGCGCATATTCTCATATTTTTGACAAAGTTCTTTATATATTTGAGATAAGAGATGTTTATCTGTGAAACTGTCTATACATTTTCCCCCAATTTTCTTCTTTTTTCTGATTTTATCTATATTTGTTTTATTTGTGCAAAACATTTTAAATTTAATGTAATTGAAATTATTCATTTTAAACATCACTCTGCATTCTACCTCTTGTTTATTCATAAATTGATCACCTATCCGTAAGTCTGATAAGTAATATGTTCTACGTTCTTCAAATTTTCTTGTAAAATCTCTCTTTATAGCTAGGTCATATATCTATTTTGACCTCATCTTGGCAAATGGTGTAAGATATTGGTCTATGCCCAATTTCTCCCAGACTGCTTTCCAGCTTTCCCAAAACTTTTACCAAATAATGAAATATTATCCAATAACTTCAAGGTTAGCCCCCTTTCTATTGAACCTATATGTTAAAAAGCTTTGTGTTTATGTTTTTCCTTTATTATTAAATATATAGACATATGACTCTGTTCTTTTTTTGTGGAAATAAAGTTGACAGAAAGAGGTTCCCCTAGACTTAGTACTTAGCATGACAACTCCTTGATTTTTGGTATTATTTACACTTATCATAATTCCTCCATACAGCATAGAAGTGGGCTACCACAAGAGGCAATGGGCTTCTCACTGCATGTAATTAAGCAAAGACTTGGGATGGTCACTTGCTGAAGATTCTGTATGTGAAAGACTAACTTTCTCCATCTTTCCTGCCTTTGCTTCCATGCCAGAGTTGCCATTTCTCCCTCACCACCAACCTTCTCACTTTGTAATACCCATTTATCCCTGCAGCCTTTTCATCCTGAAACATTTCTCTGTCATGCCAGCCCATTCTGCTATCATTAAGTTTTTCCTGTGGTCTCCATTTAGGATGAAGAATGCAAACTAGCCAGACTCCGTTCTTCTACTGGCTCTTCTGATGTTCTGGACATTAGAAGCATGCCACAATGGTGGTACCTTCTCTTCTTTTCCAGGCCTATTTTCAGTTCCTTTATCTGGGCTGTCTTCCCCTCACTCCTCGAGGCTCCTCGAGAGCAGGGACGATATTCCTTTTGCTTGTACTTGTACTTTTACCCACAATGCTTAGCATAGTGCCTAGAGCTTAGTGAGCATTTCAAAAATGACCTGTTCCCTTGATTTGTGGCCTTATTCAGGAATGCATTTTGTGTGATGTTTGTTGTATCTCTTGGAGTGTTAAGATTCTGTGACTTTTGTTATTTATAAACAACAGCAACAAGAAAACACTGAGACTCATCATTTTATTGAGAAGGAAACACAAAATGCTCCATAAAAGGGGGCTGTTAGATATAGATCTACATATATATGTCTACATATTCTATGGGCATATTGTTTGTGTTGTGTATATGTGTATGTGTTTTATCTATATATACACTTAGATTGTGGAGTAGATAGAATTTTTGACTTGATATTAGAAATATCTGAGTTTGAGATGAGACATAAGAAGACTGAGCAGTGACTGAGAAAATTTTGGTGACTCCTCAGCGAATCATCTCTTCAGGCCAAGATCACACACTTGATTCACATTAAAATGACCTGGCAGGAATCATGGAAGAGAGGTATATGGAGATCCCAGATTCACCTTCAGAGTTGGAATACAGTTACAGTGTGGTAGTTTCAACCCCAGAGTGGGATCACATGCTCTACCACTGGGCTCAAATCAGGGACATGCAGCCAGTAGATTCACTGTTCATTCTGATGACAGAACAGATTGTGGATGTAGAACCCAGGCCCATAACCATGTTATGGAAAGACTTTGCTCTAAATTTCTTGGTAAGAAAGTTAATGCTCATAAAAGGTAAGAGGCGTACTGAAGTTTCCCAATTAGTATTAAATGGCAGAGATGGGCTTAGCTCTTTCTGCTAAAACATGCAAACCCAACCTGTGTTTGAAGTACCTGTTGGTTCAATACGTTGGTTCAAACATGTTGCCAACAGCTGGAATATCAGCATCTATGTTCTCCACTCCTTAAAGCAGTAGTGGCTAAGATCTACGTGATCCTGACTGTGGCTCTTTGCTTCACTAACTCTTTCTTTTCAGCTGAAAAAATTCCAGAGTATTTGGTAAAGAAATTAATAAATCCATACAGAAGCCTCATTTACTGTTCATCTTTGTATATTGAAATGTTCATGTTTGTTCTTCATATAATGACAAATATAAAAATTGAGTTCACATACAGTGTCACACTTACTACTTGTGTGACCTCGGGGGAAATCAGGGAGTTTCTCCCAGGATCAGTTTTCCTCATCTGAAAAACAGGTGTTATATTAGCCACTTTCCCCACAGGGTTGTTGAGAAAATGTTTCTCACCATTTCTTACTGTTTCTTACCTCTGACACTTAAAGTGTTAAAATAGTTGTTGGTATTATTATAATTATTTATCCTATTATGTAATGGTATATAAATATACAAAATTATCTTAAAGCCAATTTCTCAAGGGTCATTTCTACCTGGTTCCCAGTGTGGAGATCAGCTGGATTTAACAACAGTAACCACAACAGGTTTGCCTGCATCTTGGACTATTGACCAAATGATCTAGTGTCCTAGAGTTACTAATCAAACACAAAAATCTAGCCCTATTTTGTTTATGTGCATAGTTTCCCTGAGTCCTTTTCATGCCCTTGGATGTCAGAGTGATGATGTAGCTGGTAAAAGCACTCCCTGAGAAAGCCCATACAGGTGCTGTGGGCTTTATTTTCAATTTCCATTAAAAGCCTTATTTCCATCACGGCTGATTTGTGGCTGGCTTTGGGCCTTTGGAATCCCATATTAATGCAGTCAGCTGAGCCATGCTGTCAGCACATGCATGGTCATTGCTGTCTTCCACTTCACTTTCTCAATTGTCTCATCATTTTTTATCTATCCATCTATCTATCTATCTATCTATCTATCTATCTATCTATCTATCTATGTAAATCTCTATCTCTCTGTCTCTCCCAATCTCCACCTATCTTAAAAATCCCAAACCACCTTTTTCTTGGAGGAATCTCAGTGAAGAAACCACTTTCTATTTGAGGCTGATTTGTCATTGTATACTCAGTAATTTCACCTGAAAAGAAGAAAGGAATGCCTAAATGAGATCCAATAAATAATGAATATGTCTCTTAATTTTTCCAGTGACTTCAACTTCTCTGAGGCCTGGGGCTTTATCCATTTGATTCCTATTATATTTTTGACACTGATCAAGGGCACTGAACATAATATGGACAGTTTACCTCAATTGATTTAGTCCAATGGATGTGTCAAGCAGTAATTCATAGCCATAGTTTTGGACATGCCTTGAAACAGTGACAGATTGTAGGTTACCAACTTAGAAGGAAAAAAGAAAATATTTGAGCAAAGGGGTGAAGAAACAACAGACATACAGAAAATAAGAGTGAAGAGAGAAGATCATGATCTGTAGTACAGTAGAAAGAGCCTTAGATTTGCTGTCAGAGCACCTGGGATTTCCATCCTCTATCTCATCCTACCTACATGACCTTGAACAAGTTAACAACCTCTTTATATCACAATTTTCTCATTTGTAAAATGAAAGAGTTGGACCATAAGGAAACTTCACACCCTGAATTTATTACCTAATTTTATTTTTACCTGATATTGAGGAAAGGGAATTTTCACACTAATATAAAGTCAACAGGTTGTGCATATCTGGATTATGAGGCTGTAGATGGGACCCAACTTTCTACATTTATGCATCAAAGAGGATGGACTAGAAGATCTTGAAGATATCTTCCTACTCTAACACTTAGCTGATACCTTCTCACCCCCACCCATCCTTTCCCAACTATTAATAACTAGGTACTTATTTCTTAAAGAAAAACAGAACAAAACAATCAATCATTCACTCAACAAGCATTTATTAAGCATCTGTGATGCACCAGACACTATACTAGGCAGAAAAAATACAAAAAGAAAATATGAACTAGACCCTATAATCAAGGAGCTTACATTCTACAGAGAGAGATGTCACAATAGATGTAGATACAAGCAAATATATGCAAAGGATCTTGAAGATCCCTTCCTGCTCTCACATTTAGCTGATACCTTCTCACCCCAATCCCATCCATTCCCAGCTGTTAATTACTTAGTACTTATTTCTTAAAGGAAAAAAAAAAACTATCAATCATCCATTCAATCAGCAAACATTTATTAAGCACCTGTGGTGTACCAGACACTGTAAAAGGCAGTGGAAATACAAAAAGAAAACATGAACTAGACCCTGTGCTCAAGGAGCTTACATTCTAAAGAGAGCAGATGGCACAGTGGATAAAGATATAAGCAGATATATGCAAAGGAAATGCAAGGTCATGGGGGAGAGGTGATGAATTAGCAGCTGTGGGTAATAAGGAAAGCTGAGCTTTAAACACATAGAAGATCCAAAATGAGAATTTCTAGAGATGATTTTTTCCAAGATTACTATTCCAAGAGACAGAATAGTATTTGAGGAATAGGAAAAGAGGTAGTTTAGCTGGTGTGAAAAGCACACGAAGCTGAGTAATCTAGAATAAGCCAAAAAAATATAGGTCACATTCAGATTTTTGAGGGCTTTGCATTTCAGAGAGATTTTGTATTTTCATCAACATGGGATGTGAACTCACTGGGACTTTTGGATCAGAGAAATAACATCATTAGAAAGCTTAAAGCAGATGGATTGGAAAAGTGAGAGACACTAAGCAGAGGCAACGAGACCAAAGAGGAATTGATTCCAAGAATCCAGGGGAGAGGTCCCAAACTTTGGTGCTGGCTTTGGGGTTGGGGAAAAATTAAGTAAAGGGAAGGGAAAGATTTGAGGGTCTATTGTCCTTTGCCTATCTTTGTTTATGTTGATGCTTCCCCTCCCCCAAGAAGAATGGAAGCCTCCTGAGGTTCCACATATATTTGTTGGGCATGGTCAATGTGGTTATTTGTTTCGCTTGGCAATCTACATTTGTTACAATTTTTCCCTCCCAATGTGAAAATGTGGAAATTAGATTTTTTTGATGATTTTGCTAAGTGAGAGATTATGATTAAATTAATCTAGAAACCAACATGTATGCTCCTTGAGGGGCCAGACTGCTTCATTTTGTTTTTGTGTGGCCAAGCTGTAGCAAAGTCCTTGGTATGAAGTACAATAAGCAACAAGCTTACCTGTTCTTCCCTGAGAAGACTATAGTTTCAATTCCTGCTCATCTGGGTGACAGATTTTAGGAAGGATATTGATAAGATGAAGAAGCCAAAAGGAAGTCAAAAAAGAGAGCAAAGATCCTCAAATGCATTCTGAAAAGGGCGGGATGAAAGTGGGGTTAATTAACCTGTAGATATACATGTGTAAAAATGTGGGGGACATGACAGCTTTCTTCAGTTTTTTGAAGGGCTGACTGCAGGAAAGATTATATTTCACTTGTGTCATCTCTGAGGACAAAATTAGGAAGAATCAAATTGCAGCTTCATGTTAGAAAAAAATATATAAAACTTCCTAACAATTAGAGCTGGAATGGTTTGCCTTGGCAGCTGAGTTTCCCTTTACTGTAAGTCTCCAATAAAGGCTGGATGATTACTTACTTTTCTTGTAGAGGAAATTATTTTTTTTTCAGGTAGAGGTCAGGCTAAATAGTTTATGAGGTTATTTTAAATTCTGAGCTTTATTGTTTCTTTGTTCTTACAGAACCAGAGACATTGTGTGATTTTGTGAAATCATATCAGTATGGGGAAGTGATGGGCACCAGGCTTTTGTCCCTATTCCTTTAGTAGTGATTGTCAAAATAATGGGATAAAAAAATCTGCAACTGACCCCAGAGCAGGGTGAAGTCAGGTGCAGCAATGTTCTGGAATTGTAGCAAGCAGGTGGGCTGGGACAACAGATGACTACATCAGCATTTCTATTGGAGCTGTAACATTCAGGCTATTTAAGGGAAGAGAACAAAATGAACAGACTTGGGGATTTTAGAAAATTAGGTGGTGTAATTCTATTTTTTAAATGATAAATTTACTCAACAGGCAGTTCCAAACAACCTAGATATATCTATTTTGAAATATATTACCTGAAAAAAGTCAAGTAAAACTCCTTAGTATTATAATTAATTCAGATTGTCATTGGCGTTTCCTGGTTTTGGAACTCACCAATAAACAGAAATGACAAACCCTTTAACTCTATTTATACACAAGCAACCTCATCCATTTTATTATATGATGGATATATGGTGTCTCAGTATTGCCTTCATGCACATTGTGGATGACAGTTTCTATATTTTGCATTTTCTCTGCTTTCTTCATTTTGTATCTCATCATTCAAGTCTCATGCTTCTTTGAATTTTCTATATCTGTCATTTCTCTGAAGGCAATAATATCACATTATATTCATATGCACCATTATAAACGGTTCTCCAATCACTAGATAATTATTTTGTTTTCTGAAATGATGTCATCATGGATTTTGTTTTCTTTTTGTAGCCAAGATATATTCTTTACTTTCAATGACCCCCTGGTGGTGAGATTCTGTGTCAAAGAATGTGGACAGTTGGATATTTTTTTCCTTTATAATTCCAAATCACTTGCTGTCCTAATTGAAGCAATTCACAACTCTATCTGCCATCAATTAGCATGTTTGTCTTCCCATAGCAATATCAGGAATAAATTTCCCAATCTTTTCCTGAATGGCATAATTCTGCAATTTATGTAGGGATTATGAGGATATAAGAGGACAAGAAGGTAGGGGTGTTTGTAATGGAATATATGCTATAGTTAAAAGGAGCTCTGTCCCCAACAATGTTCTCTGAGACTATCTTCTCTGTGGAAATGTGTGTACGAAAGACTACGGGGAACCCTGGTGTATGTAAAATATGAATAGCTTAAACAAAGGTTTCTCCATGTCCCTGAGGTATCTTTTTTGATTTCTGTAAGATTGTGGTAAGTGCCCGCCTACCTAGAGGCTCTCCACAGCTCTGATTATTCAATATGGATTGTAATTATTGGTTTTCAAAGGAGTTGATACATTTGGTCCCCTGCATAGACCAACAATGGTGAAAAAAATCAAGATAAAGTCATGTTGGAAAGATATTTTGACAAATAATGACACTTCATTTCAAAGGTACACTTGATTCTGACTGAGAATGAAATCAGTAGTCCATGATGGAACAATGCAGGATATTGTTGGTAAGACATTCAGGGTAATGTGGAAAACCAAATATTCATAAAATACAAGCCATATTTTTTGTCCACGACAAAAAGCTCTATTCTAGCCTCATTTAAAAAGCCTGTGTCCAAACACCAGGTATTTTTTGACATAGGAGGAAATTGCTTTTGAATAGTGGATGGACTTTCTTCCCTCTCAATGAACTAACTGGCAAGTAGTTATGTTTGTTTCTTGAGCAAATTAAAAGTCTCCTTAGCATTTCCAGAAGAATGTCTTGACTGCTCACTTTAATATCCTCAACCAACAAAATTTGCCTCGAGGCTTGGCCATCACTGATTCAAAAAGAGAATACAAACAAATATTTCACCCTGAAAACCAAGACTGTCTGCCCACCTAAGATTTCAGAGGCAAGGGAAATGGTTTCTGAAACAGTATAGACTATGCATGTACAGAGCACTTAAGGATCCTTCTAAAGTCAAAGTGCGATATGAATTTCATTCCAGCCACTTTGTTGAAATGTCTCCTAGCAGAAAGAAAACTGGAAAGGAATAAGGCTGCAAATTCTTGATTTTGTTTTCAAAGCTAGTGTAACTAAGCATGCCTTTAAACCACTCTGGGTAGTCATTTATAAGAAAGGTGCCATTTTATTGCAAATTGCATTGTAAAAGAATGTGAAGGGGAAATGCATAAAGAGCTGTGCTCTTCAAGTAGATTGCAGTATCAGTCATGCATTGGAGTGTTAGGGAGCACTGAGAAACCCTATGCTCTGATATAGCCTCTCCAGGCATTCTCTTGAAGGTGAAAATTTTTGTCCTGGTGTGTATAACTGCCTAGCTAAAATAAGTCCCCTGAAATGAGTGTTGCAAAGACCTACTGTTATATGAATGTAAATCTTAAAAGTGCATTTAAGTGAGTGAAATTTGAGGAGTTGTTTTATAGCTATATGCTAGACTTTCTCTTGTTTTGATTTTTCCAGACAGAACACTGGAAAGGCATTTGAATATCCTGTGTGATGCTATGAAATTCTGGGTAATAATAAAATACAGATAAATTGCTTGGACATAAGCATGAAATCTGTCAAATTAAAGGGATTTACAAAGCATGAAGGTTCCTTCAACCTTTACTATTCTATCATTCTAAGAGATGCTCTTCTTTATATTTACAAAGAGCTGTGCAAATTATCTAAGTAATTACTCTTTTCAATTTTTTTTTAAATTTAGCTCTTATTTTACACATGTTCACTTCCCATTATGTTCTTCCACTCAATACAGAAAACCATTACTTGCCAGTAAAACAAACAAATACATAAGTAGATGAATAGAGTATGGAAAAATAAAGCACTCAGAAAACAGATATTCAACACATCAACTAAGTCCAAGATTACATATTCAAAACTCATGTTCATCTGCCATTGTGAAGAAAGCAGGGGCATCTAAATGAATTCTTTCCTTCACAAAATCTAAACTAAGACAGTATTAAAGGAGATGAGAGTGCCTAACCAAAGATTCACCTCCAAAGGGTCTAGCATAAAGATGTTCTCCAAAAGAAGACTGAATTCAAAGAAAAGTGGAGACGTTAAACAACCACAATGGAAAGGAATAATTTAAGGCATTGAAGTCATTCTGAGTTTTAAAGATCCATGATGGGGGAAAAGAAGGGGGAAAAATAATTGAAAATAAGTTTCAGTCCAAAAGATAAAACAGGTACTGAATGACAACAGTTTAAAAGACAAGTTTGCACTTGCACCTAGTGAAGTATAACTGACAGTATTAATTTTCCTCTTTTCCTCCTCTCCCAGAGTTCTTAATCTCTCTCTCTCTCTGCCTCTCTCTGCCTCTCTCTTAACAGTAACATTCTATAAGGGCAGATAGCACCCTCCATCTTATTGGTTGGCATTTTTAATGTTGATAAATTTAATTATTGTTGGTGAGCATTTCAGTGTTTTAAGTAATGCCTTCAGTCTTAATGTAATTCATTTAATTACATAAAGCCATTAGAACTAAATGAAAAGACCTCACTCTCCTTTTGATTCACTTACATCATAAGTCGGATTCACTCACCTTATCCCTTCCTTGCCCCAAATACTCCCATAACCAAATTACTGCCCAGAATATTACCCACCAAAGTAAAAATGGTGATTTCTGTTTTATATTTATCCCCAGTCGCCAACATCATAAAAAACATTTTCAGTGAACTTTCTTAATGCAACAAACCTAAAAAATGTTTTCTGTATAAGGGAAGGAGGCCCCAGTTTGTTTAGATCATTATAGTGGAACAGGCTTTTAGCCCGGACAAGTTTAGCCCATATGAATTTCATTCAGTACCAAGTTGTTTGCTGTTTGAGGCCAGGTGGTATCAGGACCAAGGAAAGCTCCCAACAAGCACAACACATTTTTTCTAATCACTGATACCTCATTATTTCACATTCTGACTAACTTCTAGGGCAGTGATTCTTAACAATTTTTGAATCATAAATGTCTTGCAGAATGAAGAAGACTATGTTCCTCTTCTCATATCAATATTTTAAAATATAGAAAATAAAAGTACATAGGATTACAAAGGAAACTAGTGATATTTAAATACAGTTATCCTTCTATCACAATATTTTAGACCTATAGATGTAAAGACATATTTTTCTATATAATATACATATGCTACATATATACACATATAAAAATACATATATACATATACATATGCATACATACACACATATATGTATGAGTATGAGTTTGAATTTAAAGTATATAAATAGATATAGATGATAGAGATGTAGGGATAGATTGATAGATATAGATATATGTGTAAATAGATACACATGTAATTTCATGAATACAAGGATAAGGGACCCTGATATGGAAGGTAGAGATAGGAAGAGCAGAATTTTAAGCCTTAATGGCCAAAGGGTAGTCAGGGAAGGCTCAAATACCCTGGAACTGAGGATCTTTGTCCTTCACCTTAGAGTTTTTCTTCTGTATCTCTAATGTTAGTGGAGGGAATTAGGTGGCACAATGGATAGAGCATTGGACCTTGGTCAGGAAGACCTGAGTTCAAATCTGACCTCAAACACTTACTGGCTATGTGACCTTGGGCAAGTCACTTAATATGTTTCCCTTATTCCTCTAGAGAAGGAAACGGCAAATGACTTTAGTATCTTTGCCAAGAAAACCACACAGAAAGTATGGACTAGAAGGTTATGGTGAGTTGGGCTTGATTGAAAAACAAAATCAATATTAGAGCCATATTTTTTGAAGATGTTTGGATTCTGAGAGTGAATGTCCTCATGTAGCATATCACAACCACTACTTCTCATTAGAATTTTCTTCTTGGTTGAGCCAGACTCCACTATCTAACCTGTCCCTACTAATACATAGCCAGATATATTTTTTAATTATAGGGAAAATACATTGATTTGGATAAAGTCTAATAGACATAATCAACATGTCTTTGGGTCTGCTCTCTCTAGTCTGGTTTATTCTTCCTCTCCTGGACATTCCTGTTCTGGGGAGGTCTGGGTAGTGCTTGAATTAATGACATGCCTTCTATTTACCCTGTTAAATTTCTTATTTTCTAGGAGGCAGGTTGCTCCAGTAGTGAAGGGAAGCTACCAAGAATTTACTAAGCACCTACTTTGTGCCCAGCACTGTCAAAAGTGCTAGAAAAATATCACTGCATTTGATTCTTGTGACAACCCTGGGAAGTAGGCGGTGTTACAGTTTTCATTTTATAGGGGAGGAAAATCAGGCAGGCAGGTTAAAAGAATTGTCCAGGGTCACATTAAGTATCTGAGCCTTGATTTGAAGTCAGGCCTGCCTGACTACAGGTTCTGTGCTCTATATACTACATCACTGACCTTCAAGAGCTAGGGCAGGGAGCAAATAACACACAGGAGAATGAGCTGGGACCTAGTGTGACATGGGCTGGTTCACGAACTTCAGGTTCTTCTAGGAACTGAGAAAACTGAGAAAATAAGCCAGTCATTTGAGCCAAGGTCAGAGATTGGAACTAGTAAAATGTTATAGGATTAAGCGTGTATTCAGGGGATACTATGAGCATGGGGTGTCTAGTCTCCTTAATCTCCCAAGCCATTTCTATTTCATTCATCTCCTGGCATACAAGTCTAGGATTCTTGCAATTGAGTATTTACATAGTAGTCGGAAACTGGGGCATCTATCTTTGATCTGGGACATTGCATTGTGGATATCAAAGGCCCTTGTGGTAACAGAGCTGGAGCTGTAGGGGATCTGAGAGAAAATCTAGTTCAACCCTCTCTTTTTTTGGTGAGGACATGGAGAATCAGTAAGGTTAAGTGACTTGTCCAAGGTCACACAGGCAGAACTGGGATTTGAACTAGGTTTCTTGGACTAGATTTTCAGCATACTTTCCATGGAACCATACTTCCTTCCTGATATTAGCTCCACTTATACAGCACTTCCATATTTGGTGAGCATTTTACATACATTATTTTATTTGATCTTCATAGAGCTGTGGAGGTGAGTGACATCATCACTTGTGTTTAATAGATCCTAGATAATAGAGGTTAAGTCATTGCCCGGGGTCACCTTACTGCTAGGCATATGAGACAAGCTGTGGAAGGCTGACTTCCTCAGTGCCAGCTCTACTTTCTGTCTGTCCTCTCTGCTCTATTATCTCCATAGTTTTCCATCAGTAAAAGCTGATCCAAAGGCCAAATTCTTTGCCTATATGTGTATACGTCCATTCCTCAAGATGCCTTGACAAAAGTTGGGTTTCATCATAGAAGTGACTTAGACCATTTCACATTGGAGGAAATTTTCTCCACAGTAGCCAGCATCATCTGGCTACTATTCCATCAGTCTGCTCTAGAGAGGCAGGGAACCTGTGCCCTCTCTGAATACAGTGGCCACATCTGTGGGCTCTTGCTACACAGAACCTAATGCAGCACAACTCTTACCTACCTCTCAGGTATTATTTCATAAATAATCTTCCCTGTCACTATCCTCTAGGCACAGTATCCTGCTGGTACGTATATGGCACTGTATCTCCTACCTCCATGACTTTGCACAAGTGGCCTCCAAAATCGGAAATAAAATCCCTTTCCACTCTAACTTTTAAATTCCCCATCTTCACTTGAAGCATACATTAATTATCAGCTCTTAAATGAGACCTTTTCTGATTGTTCCCACTAAAAGCCCTAAAGAGTCGTATCACCCTTTCCTCATCCTTTAAATAGCTTTGTGTTACTATGCACAAACATACATACATATACAAAAATACTGTTTTAAATATTGCTTTATATATAGTTTATATATGTATGTATATATATATGTATGTGTATATATATACACACACACCTAGGATGTATATTGTTTATATGTATACATACATGCACATATACATACACACATATACATATATGTCTCACATATGCACACCTATGCACACATATATCTGTGTATTTTTATGTGTATGTATACACACATGTGCACATATGTGCATGTAGATACAATAATACATATATACACATATACACACATGCACACACATATATCAATATATATCACATTTATTTACTTCTATATGCATATTGAGAAAGAGTCAATCAACATATACTATTTAACTTATCCTTAGGTACTTCAGCATCTTCCCAATTTTCTCAGCTTCTTCTCCCTTCTGACTGGAGGGCTGGAGGGGGGAGCCCTAAACTCCACCCAAAGTCTTTTTTTGTGGAGGACAGAAGTTTGCAGCTAACTTCACTTTCTAATGGCAAGTCTGTTTGGTTTCAATGCTATGGACCAAGATACCCCTGCATATTCCCCACCCTACCTTCCAACTTTCAGCTTCTTCTACCACTATATTATCAACCCTTTTAAGGTAAGAACTCCCTTTCTTTTTTCTTATTTGCATCCCCCAGAACTTAGCATAGTCCATAGCCCATAGTAAATAGTGAATAAATTTCTTTTGAATTGAAGATATGTGGTTATTATGCACATTCCAGGCACTGTGTTAAACACCAGGATACAAGGAGAGACATAAGACAGCCTCTGCCCTCAAGAAGCTTACACTCTAATGGTGAAAGATACCATATTAAAAAGACCAGAAAAGGGAGAAGATACACAGAATGAGAATATAATGAGGTTCAGCAGCCAGGGTAAGAAATGCTCTGAAAAAGTTTGAGTTACAGGGTTAATTTCATCTTTTAGGATGATGAGTTTCTGGATGTTGTGAAGTTCAGGATAGAAGCTGGTGGGAAATATGAAGTGATTGCCTGCACCCTCCTGCAGTGGTGGAGCATTTATTGTTAGTTGTTGTCCTTCCTACTTGAAGAGGACCAAAATGAAATCACTATGTGTAGTAGGAGGGCAGAGTTTATAATTTCAAAGAGGATCATATATATGTCTGAAAGGTTCAGAACCGCTGGATATAAGAAACTCTCAAAGTAGGAGGCAGAAGAATCAAAGCATATATTTAGGCTCCACAGTAACCAACCCATGAATCAGCATACCTGTTTTGACATATTAATCAAAAGCTTCCAGGCCCAATAAGTACACCTCACAAGAGTAACCAGGAGGCCACAGAGAAGCATGATGGTGTACAGCAAAATCATATACATGCTTCCCCTCTATGGTAAAAAGATTACCCACTGGCCTCAAGTCCTTGTTCAGCTTCCTCCCGTAGGTCAGCTCTGCTACCGGCAGCTCCCACTTCAGCTTCGGCTGTGGCTGTAGCTGTAGCAGCCTCTGGCTCCAACGGAAGCTGTTTTTAACCATCCGGTTTCTGCGGAGGTGTAAGGTACGCCGGGGAAAGCACAGGTTCTTTCAATCTGCTTAAGCAAGGTGAAGGGGTTGACTGGGAAAGCACAGGTTCTTTCGATCAGCATAAGCAAGGGAAGCAAGGTGAAGGGGCCGACAAGCTTACTCCAATCCAACATACAAACAGCATTCAGTTCAGGGGAAAAAGCCAAACTAGTCAAGGGCACTTGTTGAGTAAGTGCTAAGGAGCCCATTTTTGGTTACCAACACACTATGTTGGGATCAACGTACATGTCCAACTGTGGCTAATGAACTCAGAAGGCTCTACAACAGGTTGGCCACAAAAAGTCATGTGATTATTTGGAGTAGAGGTATCTCTAAATTTGGGCATCTCACATTTCTTTTGAGCCATTTCAATTCTGCTTTGCTCAGAGAGGACAGCACCTTCTTTGATGTGGGTATATCATACTGGGTGGACTTGTGCCATTCTCTCACATGTCTCACAAATGGTTCCAAAGTTCTTCAGAGAGACCTCAAGAGTGTTCCCATATCACTTCTTCTGACCTCCATGTGAGCACTTGCCTTGTGTGAGTTCTCCAAAAAAATCATCTTTTTGGCAGACAAATGTTGGGCATTCATTTTGTATGAGCACATCAGAGGGAAGGTGCGATCCCAGGGGCAGGGAATGCTAAGAAGGTGTGAGTTTCAGAATTGATTTCATTTTGCAGAATCAATCAATTAATGAACATTTATGAAGTTCCTACTATGTGCTGGCACAGTGATGTCTGAGGATACAAAATCATACAGTTTGATGAAGTCCAAGAGATCAGCTAGGTGACTAATGATTCTCTATTCTCTATTCCACTTGTACTCAATAAGCTCCTTGAGGGCTAATGTCTGTTTAATTTGGTTCTTTTTTCCTGCCACACCAAGCCTGGTTCCTGTTATGTTGTTGTTTAGTCATTTTTCAATAAAGTCCAACCCTTTGTGACCCTACTGGGGATTTTTTTGGCAAAGATTCTGTAGCGGTTTGCCATTTTTTTTTCCAGCTCATTTAATGAATGAGAAAACGGAAGCAACTAGGGTTCAGTCACACAGCCAGTACCTGTCTGAGGCTGGATTTGCATTCAAGTCCTCCTGATTCCAAGCCTGACACTCTAGCAACAGTGCCACCTAGCTGGCCTTCATATCATTTAGTAAGGCTTAATTGATAATAGTTTAAAAGAATTGGTAATTTACACAATTGCTTGCTGTTGTGTTATATGGCTAGCTAATTGTTCTCTGATTCTGCTACCTCATTTTCTAATGAAATTTACCCTCCTCCCCTGCCTCTTTGATACAGTAAGGCCTCCTAAGAATACAGAATACCTTTAATACAAAATGCTTCACTTCTACATATACAACGGGCTATTTAGGGAGAAAGAAGTCATTATCTCTCTTCTCTTTCCTTGTTTTGCATATAAAACATAGCTTTTTTTTTTTCATTCCATGCCAGCTCAAATTTTCAAGAGAAGAAAAAGGAGTCTTTCTTTGGAGCAATTCAACTCTTCAGCCCACAGTTGAGTAATTATGTTTGATTATACTCACCCACATCTTAGTACACTAACCAATTACTAAAATAGATGGATTTGAACTGTAATTAGTAGCTTCAAGAATTATGTTGTGTTACCTTAAAACAGGCTAATATGCTTTAACACACTTAGATTGATATTATGTGAAAGACTTATGAAATGTATTCACTTTTTATAGGTGATAATTTTATGAAAGTTTCATAGATTAATGTTGGTGTCTGTATAACAAGATATCTCTGTGTGTGTGTGCGTGTGTGTGTGCGTGTGTTTGAGATGTAGCTTCTTCAAATGCTGGGTGTGTTACAGTAGGGATCCATTTTCAGGTATTGGTTTAATGTAATAGATGCTGAGCTCCCTTCCAACTCAGAGATGTTGTGATTCTGTGATAATTAATTCACTAAAATTTTGATCAGAGATTAAATTTGCAATCAGGGAATCCTTTACTGCTCATTTCCCCCAAATGTTCTTTGAGATTCAGGGTGTTCAGTTGCAGTGGTACAGCAAGATATTCTGGTCTGCTCGTTTCTACTTGTAGGGGACACTTGGCTCCGTTGATCCCGTCTGTTGTCATTGGCCTTGAACATGGAAGCTGTAATACAATGCTGAATGTCAAATCAAGAATTGAGGAGATACATCTCTCCTGTCAGATTGGCTAAAATAACAAAACAGGAAAATGATAAATGCTGGAGAGGATGTGGGAAAATTGGAACATTGTTGCATTGCTGGTGGAGTTGTGAGAGATCCAGCCATTCTGGAGAGTAATTTGGAACTATGCCCAAAGGGCCACAAGAATGTTCATACCCTTTGACCTAGCAATACTACTTCTAGGGTTGTATCCCAAAGAAATCACACAAGCGGGAAAAGGACCCATACGTACAAGGATATTTATAGCAGCTCTTTTTGTGGTAGCCAAGAATTGGAAATCAAAGGGATGCCCATCAATTGGGGAATGGTTGAACAAGATGTGGTATATGAAGGTAATGGAATACTATTGTGTCATAAGAAATGGGGATGATACGGACTTCATAACAACCTGGAAAAACCTACACAACATAATGCTGAGTGAGCGGAGCAGAGCCAGGAGAACACTGTACACAACCACAGATACATGGATTCTGTGAGGACCAACCCTGACAGACTTTGCTCTTCTCAGCAACACAAGGTGCAGGCACAACTCCAAAGGACTCATGATGGAGAATGCTATCTACATCCAGAGAAAGAACTATGAAGTTTGAATGCAAATTGAGGCACACTTCATGCTCGCCTTTTTCTCTTCTCTTTTGTTTTTGTTTTTGGGTTGTTTTTTTGTTTTGTTTTGTTTTGGTTCTGTTTCTTCTTTCTCATGACTCATTCCATTGGTCATAATTCTTCTCCGCAACTTGACTAGTGTATAAATTAATTCAATGTGAATTTATTCGTGGTAGTTATATGAGATTCCATGCCATCTTGGGGAGGGAGGGGGGAGGGAGGGGAGAAAATCTGGAACTCAAAATTATGTAGAACCATCTGTTGTAAACTAAAAATAAAAATAAATATTAAAAAAGGCAGCAGGGGTGGGGGGGGGGCTTTGAAATAAACAAGTTGCAAAATCCAAAAAAAAAAAAAAGAATTGAGGAGATAACCTCATGGACTGGGAAAGCACTAGTAGCAGGCAAGCTGCTGAAAGCCATCTTGCTAGCATTGCTGATGTATTTCTCTTTTCCCCTGACAAATGCTAATGATTCATGAGTTCTCATTGGCCTAGAAATCCCTTCTACATTTGAGCTTTCTTTCCCTTCCCTCCAGTTCTTTGAGTATTACTCACATAAGAAAGTCTGATTTCCAGGCAGGCACATCCAAAGCAGCACTGTGCATCTTAATCCATTGCCTTTTGTGTCCTTGCAAAATGGAGATTTTCCTCCTCCATACACTTGGCTAGAGGATGAATCATTTTTATAGATCTTATGGAGGTAGAGCACTGAGAAGACCCTGAGAGATAATTTAATTCCTCCTTATCCTAACCTTAAGGCAGGATTGTACATAATCACGCCAGACAGGTGAGAATCCACCATTAACGTAAATCTCATCATTATGGCGAAACAGTAGCAATTGAATCAATATGCCGAAAGCTTTCAAACGCATGGGATTCCATGTTGTCATAATAGACCATACAAAGCCTGATAAAAATATAATTGTCCAGTGTTTTGAAAATCTAATCAAAAGAGTTACAAACTTAAAACAGGAGAGGGAGAACCAATTTATATAAATCACCAAAGTCACATACAATAAAAACAGCAAAAAAGGAAGAAAAATTTCCACCTGGCAAACCCGCAAATTCCAAGGGAAAAAAAGGCCAAGGAAGAAAGCAAAAGCAAATCTCATGGCTTAAAGTGTCTATCCATGCACACAAACAGAGGTAGGGTAGGGAGGAGGGAGATAGAGAAGGAAGGAGAAGAAGAGGAAGAGGCATATATACCTAGAAACTGAAGAACCACTTGTTGAATATAGTATCATAGGGAAGTAATGTACAAACAGATTCATTTACTCAAAATAATTCAAAGAGTTGCTTCACGGCTACATAGCACAGTAGATAGAAGTCTGGGGTTGGAGTCAGAACAATTGAAATCAAATCTGGCCTCAGAACTTACTAGCTATATGACCCTGAGAAAGTAACTTACCCCTGTTTGTCTCAGTTTCTTCATCTGTAAAATGAGCTGGAGAAAGAAATGGCAAAACCACTCCAGTATCTTTGCTAAGAAAACCCCAAAACTTGTTCACGAAGAGTTGGACATGACTGAAAAATCACTAAATAACAGTAATTTGAAGAAAGCTTGACAGTAACTTGGGGGTTTAGGGAAAATTTGCAGAAGAGTCAAATGATCCAAATCTTGAAGATATTAAAGGATTTTGATGCAAAGAGAATATCATCTCCAGGCATTAGAACCGACTTTTGTAGTTGTGCAACTTTCATAGTTCTGTTCTGTGCTTTTGCAGTTTAAGTTGAGTTAAGGCTTCAGGCTGTATTTTCAATTTGGGACTGGGTTTTACTTTGCAGTCTGGAGGAGTGGTGTTACTGCAGTGGCCTAAAGCCTTCTTTGTGCTCATCATACTTGGGGGATTTCTCTTTCTCTGACAAATCACTACTCTCCCTCCACATCTGTGTTACGCTCAATCACTTTTTAGTCATATTTCCTTTGGGAAACATCTTGTCGCTCTGCTGTTCCACAAAGAGATGGAATCCTCATACTTTTCAACTTTTTAAACATTGATAGAGCCATATTAAAATGCACAATTATTTTTTCCCTTGGAGTATAGTGAATAATTCTTACTCAAAACCTTCATAGTACTTAACACTTTGGCTTTCACAGAGAAAGTGTTCTATAAAAGCATATTGGAATCGACTGAATATAAGACACAATAGAATTAGGTAGAAAAAAGATCTACATTACCATGGTAATGTAGATCAAAGGAATTTACATAAGACTATGACACTGAATGGCTCTCCTATGATCCAGTCCAACAATCTGAAATTTTAATAAAGGAACAGCAGAACAACTGTCCAGAAACACAATTCAAGAATGTTGTCTTCCACTCTGGGAACCATAATTGGAGTTAGACATTGATAGGCCAGAGAGTGCCTATAGGAGGCCAACCAAGATGGTGAAATTCCTTGAGTCCATATCACATGAGGACAGGCTAAAGGAAATGAATATGTATATCGTGGGAAAGAGAAACTGTGGGGGGAGGGACATGATAGCTATATAATTTTCTGAGGGGCTGTTATGGAGAAGGAGGTTTATATTTTTTCAACTGGCCCCAGATGACGGAAGTGGGATCAGTAGGTGGAAATTGCAAAGAGGCAGCTATTGATTTGATGGCAGATAAAAACTGGAAATAAAGCTCTCCAAAAGTAGAAAGGGCCACCTTGGCAGGTCATGAGCTCCCTTCATTTGACATCTTTGAGTCAAAGCTGCCTCATTTTTTTCTTATGTATGGTACTGGATTTTCTTTATGAGACATGAGTTGGATTGGCTGCCAAAATTCCTTAAAACTCAGAAATTACATAATTCTGAGATAAAAAAAGACAACATGGCACAAATCAGTTAAACCCTTTGAGCTTCATATTCCTCATTTGTAGCATGGAGCAAATGAGAGAGAGAGAGAGACGGAGAGAGAGAGAGAGAGAGAGAGAGAGAGAGAGAGAGAGAGAGACAGAGAGAGAGAGAGAGAGAGAGAGAGAGAGAGAGAGTCAGAGACAGAGACAGAGAGAGACAGAGACAGAGACAGAGAGACAGAGAGAGACAGAGACAGAGAGACAGAGACAAAGAGACAGAGAGACAGAGACAGAGAGACAGACAGAGACAGAGACAGAGAGAGACAGAGAGAGGGGGGAGAGACAGAGAGAGAGAGATGTGTGTGTGTGTGTGTGTGTGTGTGTGTCTGTCTGTCTGTTTCTGTGTGTCTCTCATAAGAGTCAAACAAAAGTATGCATAGAAATCGCTATATAATGTTTAGAGAACTGGATAAATGTCAGTATAAAGACTATTCTCACACAAAAGAAGGAAGACTTTCCCTTGTATCAAACTGAGGGAGGATGTGGATAAGATTCCACAGGCTGGGCTGTCAGGGATAGGGAGTCATCTGCATCAAGGAAAGGAGCATCTAGATCGATCAGATTGTGGATCCATTTAAGGAGGTATGAGTCACATCCTCAAAAACTATATAAAAATTCCTGTATCTTGTTACAACTTCCAAGATTCTTCGAAGTCACTACTTAGTTCCTTTTGGTGTCAAAAGAATGCTGAGCTAGGAAGCCAAAGCTCTCCAATAGGAGGGCATGTTGTAACAGTGACATTTATTAATTGGAACCTTCATGAGATGTTCTCCTGGACATCCCCCAACTCTTTATCATTTTGACTATTACCAGAGCCATACAAGAAGTATAATTAATTTCTCCTTCTAAAACCTTTTAAATTATAATTAACATAACATGCATAATAAGAAAGTGTTCTCTTGGTATTACGTGCAATGTCAGAGTTAATTACTGTAATTTTAACTTTCAGAATTTTTTTGTTGCTTACAATGTTACTTTCTTCCATTAAACTGGGGAGGGGGGATTGCAAATTTTTTTAAAAAAAGAATTTTTTCCGCCTTATCTCCTCTGAATTTTCTCCATTTTATATCATATTTATTTAGAATATCTAGTAGAAATTTGGTAGAGCTTAGGCCTCATTAAGGAAATCTGCATAACTGCTACCTGACAGCACTGTTGGCTTCCCAAAATGGATGAGCTCCATCCTGCCCCAAACACTCACCATCTCCTTGGATGGTTTAACTAAAGGAGATTTTAGCTTTCTACGCTCTCCCAAGATTGAAGATCTATATTACTGGTGTCCAAGAATCTGGGCTCCAAATGTGTAGTGTTCTGGAGCTGGGGATAGAGGCTGCCAAGGCTGAGTCTGATTTGGCTTTCCCCAGCATCTGTTAGGATCAGAGCTGATTCCTGTCTGTCTGCAATGTGGGAAACACATCTTCCCCAGAAGCAAAATCCTGTAAGGGTGCTAATGGGCAACCCTAGGGATTCCCTCCCTCTACACAGTGATTGCATAGAGATGCTAGCCACCTTTCTAAACCAAAGAGTTCATAACCCAGAGTATATCAGCTACTGGGACATGAGGAGAAGGTGGCATACTTTTCTCTTGGGAACATGGAGCCATGTTGACTCCCTTCTACTCACCATATGATTCCTCTTGTGGACAGCTGGTTCATGAGATTTCATCAGTCCTTCTCTTTAGTTGCGGCTTCTTTTTCCAGCACTCGTCTAGCTTCCCCCTCTGAAGGAATTTTCCTTTGAACCCAGCCTTTAGAAAACAAACAAAAGATGTGAAGAAAAGATGCCAAACTCCACTCCAGAGCCAGTGCAGCCACTCACAAATTCCTCTTGCTGTCTTCCCTCTATTTTCTATTCATTTTTCTTGTGAGGTCCCAGTATCAAATTTTTTTCTCTCTGCTCTGGGAACTTAGGACGTACGTATCAATAGTTCTCTCCATTATAGCTCAAGGTTCTCAAATAGTAAAAAGGTATATGGTTTTGCTCTATTATCTTTTTCTCTTTCAAAAATATAACAATGGTAAATTTATGTATAACTAGAAAGCTAGGTGATAACCGTAGGTAGAGTGTTGGGCCTGGTATCAGGAAGATTTAAATTGCTGAGTTCAAATCTGGCCTCAGATACTTACTAGGCGTATGACCCCGGACAAGTCACTTAAACCTATTTGCCACATTTTCCTCCTCTACAAAATGACCTGGAGAAGGAAATGGCCAATCACTCCAATATCTTTGTGGAGAAAATTCCAGATGGGGTCACAGAGTCAGATACAACTGAAACAGCTAAATGACGGCCTCAACCAAACCACTCATTATCTTCTTGAACACTTCTTTATGGATCTATTCCACTGCATTTGGGTAATAAGCAATTAGATAAGAAAAATCAATTGGTAACCATATACATCATGAAAGTGGGCTTTAAAAGGCAACTTTTAGGAAACAAAGACAGGCCTTATACTTGCCAAGCCAGGCATTGAGCTCCTCCATATCTAGAAAGAAAGAAGGGGATGATGGGAAGGGGAAATGGAGTATTCCTAGCTCCTGCCCCAGGAGTCCTGACTTAAACCAACAGTGGATTGTCTTCTCTCATGTCTTTCATGTGTGATGGGATCTAACAAACTTGAGTCTGGCATCTGATTTTTCTGGGCCATATGGCTTAACTGTTCTCTAGCTCTACTGCCTCTCCCAGAACTGGATACTCTTCTCTTTCTGTTCTCTCACTCCTGTCACTGCCTCTCCTCACACATATTCTCTCTGTGATCCTTTTGAAAGGGAGGAGCTGGTTTATCTATCAAAATCTGGCCCCCATCTACAACATGGTCAGAGCAGCTCCCCAGAGCTAAAGAGAAATAGGAGAGAGCTAATTATGCCTAAGCCTGGAGACATCCATTTCCTCCCTCTTGTTGGCCTTGAACATTCCAAGACAATTTTGTTCTTTTGTGTGTGTATGTGTGCATGTGTGATCTATTTCATGGTTGTAAACAGCCTGGCTGGTTTGCCATTAAAGATAATATATGCATTCATATAATATTTTTTTTTATCCAGCACTATACAAGCCCCATTAAATTTGAGCTACACAATAGCCTTGTGAGCTAGGTAAAATAATCATCATTATTCACATTTTCAGACTAGGATACTGAAACTCACAAAGGGGAAGTGTCCTTCCCATGGTTGAAAAGTTATTGTCACAGTTAAAATTTGATTCCAAATCCATGACTCTTCCCACATTGCCTTTGAACATTTCCCTTTAGGTCTTGGTTTGTGCAGAGGAGGTCATGCCAGAAAGTCCCTCCTGAAATTGAATTCTTCTGGCAAATATCTTCTATATAATTATCCAATGGCTGGTTATTTTGAGTGTCCCTAAGGAATAAGTGAGATAAAATGGGTACATAGGCTTAGAACCCTGACCTCGGCTTCACTAGTAACTGTGATCAAGATCTATAGATGATGCTGGGGGATTCTTTGAACAGAAACTTTTTCCTTTCAGTGTCTTTTAGGTCTTCTTTCCCATATCTTTATCTCCTGTTCTTTAAAGTTATCCATTCCCTAGGCCTGTATATAATGTTTGCAATGCATCTTCTAAACAAATCATTATTATGAAAATTCTGAGGCTCATAAGAGTAAATTGAGGAGAAGACTAACATAGATTTTCATCTGTGGCAGGTATTATAAAGGAAAAGAAGGATTTTCCCTTGACATTTGATCTGTATTTCCCTAAAACTTAGATTTTTGGAGTCATTGATTGCTTTTCTCAACTGAGTCAGAAACCAGGATTATGCCAGAATGAAATTATTAAACATTTAAAAAATCACTTTATGATATCAAATCAATAAAACTATATTGACTAAGAAACCTCCCATAAATGCAATCATACTGTCTCATATGATCATGGTGACCAGGGTCCTGATGGTTAGAATTCCTTTGGTTTGATTATCCAGGATCAGAATGAAAACATTCCGGAAAAATTAAATACACTACCAAGGAAAATTAAACTTCTAAAACATAAGGCCCATCTGAATTTAACAAATTCGATTAAATTCAACAAGTTTTTATTAAGTGGGAAACACAAAGAAAAAAATTTAAATGCCCATTGCCCTCCATGGGCTTGAGTTCCATTAGCAAGTTTAGGTAGCTGATGAGGTTAGGGTTAGAGAGGTCGGTGAGGAGACACAGGGTTTTGCCCACCACAGGGGTTTTGCTGTTAGTGTATGCCTATTCTGTAGCAAATATATCACCAAGAGGGTTATATATAAGACATAGTGCTATGCAATGGGACAAAAAAGATGAGAACAGAAGAGTCCCTGCTCTTTAGCTATTTACATTCTAATGGGAGGAACTAATGGATGACATTCCAATGGATCCAAGTTTTTATCAACTCAGAAGTCAACTCCATTGATGTTTATCTCAACCCACCCTTTCTTGCCTGTGCTGAGTTATGAGGCATATAACAAAATTAAGATGGAAAAAAAGAGAGGGTGTGGTGGGTACAAGTAGAAATATATGCACAAGCCCCTAAGGAACTCATGACTTCAGGAGGCAACCAATACCATTGCAGAGCAGTCTCGTTACTGGAAGTCTGCCTCTAAAAGGGAGCTGAACGATCACCTGTTAAGGTAGTATCATAACTCCTCTGGCTTCGGAGGGGCCAATCATTATTTTAATTAATTAAATAAAGCAGGAATCCTTACTTGTCTAATAACATCTGGGTTTTATGTATCTGATTAGGTTCCAAAGTGTTTTCCATGGATTAGGGGAGTTAGGTTCTTCAGTCTCTATTATATTGAAGAAACTATGTTAGAGCAGTTAAGTTACTTCTTTACTGCATGTCATTCAATGTCTTTTACTCTAGCCTAAGCTGCTTTAAATATGTGTGTGTATGTGTTATATGATTGTACAAGTCTACCCAGAGTTTTCTAAGATTATCAAGCTCATCATTTCTATCATTTCTTATAACACAGTAATATTCCATCACATTCGTGTACCACAACTTGTTTAGCCATTCACCAGTTGATAGGCATGCCCACAATTTCCATTTCTTTGACACCACAAAGAGGCCTGCTAAAACATTTTAGGAAATATAGATAATTTTCATTTTTCCTCTAATCAGCCATGGACATAGGCCAAGTAGTGTTATTACTGGGTCAAAGGATATAGGTAGTTTAAAACCTCTTTGGGAAGAATTCCAGATTGCTCTTCAAACTGGTTGGATCAGTTCACAATTCCACTAACAATATGTCCCAATTTTTCCACATCTTCTCTAACATTTGTCACTTTCCCCTTCAATCATTTTAGTAAATCTCATAGGTGTAACATGATATCTCAAGGCTGTTTTAATTTGAAATTCTCTAACCAATAATGATTTAGAACATTTTTCATGACTATAAATTCCTTTGATTTTCTCAGAAAAAACTGCTTTTTCATATACTTTGACCATTTATCAATTGGGGAATGATTCATTATTCTATAAATTAGACAAAGTTCTTTACATATTTGAGATACGAGACCTTTATCTAAGAAGCTTTTTATACATTTTTCCCAGTTTTCTGCTTTCTTTCCAATCTTAGTTTCATTTATTTTATTTATACAAAATATTTAATATAATATAATTGAAATTATCCATTTTATACCCCACTCTGCTATCTCTTGCTTATTCATAAATTATTAACTCTCTATAAGTCTGATAGACAATATGTTCCATGTTCTTCTAATTTTCTTGTAACGTCTTTTCTTATATGTAGGTGACATATTTATTTCCACTATATCTTGGTAAATGGTGTAAGATATTGGTCTATGCCAAACTTCTGCTGTATTGCTTTCTAGTTTTCCCAAAAATTTTTGCCAAAAAATGAATTCTTATCCCAAAGTCTCTAGACTTATCAAATACAAAGTTACTATATTTGTTTACTGTTGTAAAAGTTACATCTACTCTGTTTCATTGATCTACCTTTCTATTTCTTAGCCTGTACCAGATAGCTTCGATAATAACTGCCTTATAACATAGTTTAAGATCTGGTCCTTTACATTTTTTATTAGTTACTTTGATATTTTTGACTTTTTGTTCTTATAAATGAATTTTATTATTCTTTTCTAATTCAGTAAAATAATTCTTGGTAATTCAATTGGGATGCTGTTGAATATACAAATTAGTTTGGGTACGATAGGCATTTTTATTATATTGGCATTCATAATATTCATAAAAACCACCAAATTGACATCTAGTCTTTGCTTTGAGACAATAAAGAAGAAGGATCCCATTACTTGATGAGGCAGCCCATCCCAATTTTGTATAGCTCTAATGGTCAGGCTGTTTTTTGTTTGTTTTGTTTTTGTCTCTGAAGGTTTTATCCATTGATAGCCCATCAGTTAACAAACATTTATTAACCACTTACTACATGTCAGGCACCGTGCTACATACAACATGATGAGCAAAAAGAACTCCTGTCCTACGTGTCAATGGGGGAGATAATATGACCACAACTAGTTATGGGGGTATTCTGGGAAGATGACAGTGAAGTCAGTGAAGTCAGAAATTCCTAGGATCTCCAGATTTCCTCCACCAACAGACAGAAAATTTCCATAAAATGAATGGAAACCAGCAATCATAAAGGGATAATGCAGTTTTCCTCCTGGGACAACTTTAGAAGACCTTGAGAAGACTCCAGGGGATTAGATTTGGCCTAAGTGAGGTGTTAACATCTCCAGCCTGACTACACTGCATCAACAAACAATAGGCCCTGAGAGAAGCAGAAAAGGCTTCAAAAAATTTCATACAAGCTTTCACATCATTCTCAGTCTCAAGAAATTTCACTTCAGGAGCTCAAAACATCAGGAACTTTCACCTCAGGAACTTTTATCTCCAGACATTCATCTAAAGACCAGCAGATGGACCAGTGAGGGAAAATTAAAGGATATACTGCTGTTTCTGGAAGTCATGCCTAATAGTGCTGATCACATTTGAGCCCCAGCTGTTTCTGTGTGTGAGGAGGAGCAAACACAGGCCAGGTGAGGGTAGTACCTATGGGAGCAAGAACATTTTGGAGACAGTATGGCTTAGGGAGCATAGGGAAGGGAGACAGGAATCCCTGAGACAGAATTCAGAAAACAAGAGTAAGATGGACCTGAGTACTAGAGCAATATTACTCACAACTTGGGATTAAAACTTGATAACACTAATGTTAAGCTGTTAAAAATAAGATAAGAAATTCAAAATTAAAGGATGCATAAGCAAAGAAAAAAAACGATCATTGATAGCTACTTTGGTGTAAAAGTAGGTCTGAGTTCATATTCAGAGGAAGATCGTGAGGTTAAAAAAAGCCACTCCTGCCCTAAAGAATAATGTTAAATGGTCACAAGACCAAAAAGAAATATTAGAAGAACTTAAAAATGAGTTCAAAAATCAAATAAGATAGAATGAGGAAAAATTGGAAAAAAATAAAATGTATCCAAAAAATTATGAAAAGAAATTTAACCAATTAGAAAAGGAGATACAAAATCTTAAAGAAGAAAACAACTCCTTGAAAACCGTAATTCAGCAAGTTGAATCAAACGTTATAAGACACCAAGATGTAATAAAACTAGAAAAAAAAATTGAAGAGAATCTGAAACATCTCATCAGAAAAAAACAATTGATCTGGTGAAGAGGTCAAGGAGAGATAACAAGAGAATTGTCAGACTACCTGAAAGTTATGATCAAAAAAAGAAACTGGATATAATTTTGCAAGAAATTATTAAGGGAAATTGCCCTGAAGTTCTAGAACAAGAAAGTAGAGTAAAAATCAAAAGAATTCACTGATCACCATGTGAAAGAAATCCTAGGAGGAAAATTTACAAGAATGTTATAGCCAAGTTTCAAAATTCCCAAGTTAAAGGGAAATTATTGCAAACAACAAGAAAAAAAATTAAAAAAAAACACAGAAAAACAATACCAATTTTATAAGACCTAGCAGCTTCTACCCTAAAAGGCCGTAGGTCTAGGAACATTTTATTTCAATGAGCAAAGGAGCTGAGGTTGCATCCAAGAATAACCTATCCAGTGAAGTTGAGTATGGTCCTGAATGGAAAAAGAAATGAACATTCGATTAACTGAAAAACTTTGAGGTATTTGTAACCAAAAGATAAGGACTCAAAGGAAAATTTGATATAAAAGATCCAGAAGAAAGATAATGAAAGATTAAGTATAAGACACTGATAAAGATTAAACTATTTACTTATGATATATACAAATGTTATTAATATTCTTAAAACTGTTATTGTTACTAAGTAGTTTGAAAGATAGGTTGTGGCAGAGTTGTGTATAATGAGGCATTTCTAAAACCCAAATTTAGGCAGGAAGAGGTAAAAAGAAGCAATTATCTCATTAAAAAGTGGCATAAAAAGGAAATTATAGATAGGAAACGGGCTGGGGTAGACAACAAGTAATGTTGGAACCTTACTCTCATCTGGGTTGAAGAGAAAACAAATTGCACATTTGAAGAGGATTAGAAGTCTTCTGAACTACTAGAGAAGTGAGAAAACTGGGGGACTGGGTGAGGGACGGACTTTCAAAAAGGATATATAGAATAGAATGGGAGGGTGGGGGAGAAGATAAGGGAGGGAATTTTAGAGGGGTTGGTAAAATTAGGAATAATAGGTTAAGGGGATAAATAAGGTAACAAGGGTAGGGTAAAAAGAAACACTGAGGAGGAAAATAGAGAGCAAAAATAAGATAGAGGGAAATTCACAAACAGTAATTATAACTTTTTCAAATCTATAAGAATATGAATAATTCCCCAATTGATAAAAAAACAGGTAGTTTTCCAATGAAGAAATCAAAACAATTTGTAGCCATATAAAAATGTTCTAAATCATTATTGATTAGAGAAATGAAGATCAAACAACCTTGAGATATCATTGTATACCTACCAGATTGGCTAAAACGATTTAAGGGGAAAGTGACAAATGTTGTTGGAGGGGATGTAGAAAATTTGGGACACCCAATCATTGTTTGTGGAATTGTAAAATCATCCAACCATTTTCGAGAACCGTCTGGAATTATGCCCAAAGAGTTATTAAATTACCCTTTGCAATACAATTACTTGGTCTATTTCCAAAGATGAGTAGTGAAAAAGAAAGTAAAATAACCTATATGTCCTAAAATGTTTATAGCAGCTCTTTTTGTGGTGTCAAAGAAATGGAAATTGTGGGGATGTCCATTAATTGGGGAGTAGCTGAATAAGTTGTGGTATATGAATGCAATGGAATATTACTGTGTTATAAGAAATGATGAACTCAGTTATTTGAGAAAAAACATGGAAACACTTGCATGAGATAATGAAGAGCAAAATGAGCAAAACCAACAGAACATTGTCCACAGTAACAGCAATATTGTTTTAAGAATGACTTTAAGTGAATCAATTATTTTGTCTATTATAAATACCCAAATTAACCATGAAGGACGTGTGAAGAAAGATGCTATCTGTATCCAGAAAAAGAACTGACAAATTGAAATATTTATAGAATTATTTTACACACACACACACAGACACACATGTATCTATGTACATATTATGTACATACATATATACACTATTTGTATATAATGGTAGCCATCTCTGGGGGGAGGGGAAGGGAAGAAAAAAAAGAAAAAATATACAATTGTATTGCATATTTGAAGAGAATAGCCAGTTGTGCATGGAAGATTTGCAGTTTCATGTTCAATCATCATTTTTTTTGTATTGTACTATGTTATGGAAATACTTGTTTTATAATGTAAATTAAAAATTAAATTAAAAAACCTAGTTATATAAGATACCTACAGAATATAAGGAAGCTAACCTTAGAGAAAAAATGCATAAGTGGCTGGGAGACCAGGAAGATCTCCTCCAAAATATGTCCAGTATTTGAGTGAGTCTTGAAAGGAATCATGGATATTCTTAGTTCTTCCTCCTTCTGCAAAGTAGAATTATTCTAATCCATCTTTCTCATGACTTCAAAGACTTGAAGACAATTACCATATGGTCTTTCTTGAGTCTTCTCTTCTCCATGCTAAACATCCCCAGTTGTTTTAACTGATTGTCACATTCCATAGAGTGAACATTTATGAATTGCCATAATGATGGCCTTCTTCTGGATAGGCAGTATAACACTGATTAATTTTCTTTCTAAAATTCAGTGCCACAAATGAACCAAATACTCCAGCATATAACGGGAATATTGTCTTCTTCTTCCTGGAGGCGGAAACTATCATAAAGCTGCTTATATGTCCATTACCTTTGGAATTGCCACGCTGTACTGCTGACTCATATTGAGTTCAAAGTTTAATAAAACACTTTTTTCCCCCAACAAACTCCTCTTCAACCCTTCTTCTTCTGTGTTGTGGAATTGTATTCCTGAACTGAAGTCTAAAATTTTACCTTTTCCCCTGCTAAATTTAATCTTATTAAGTTCAGTTCAATGTTTTCAAATTGCCAAGAAATCTTTGGAGGCAGAATTTGTAATCCAGTAGGGCAATGGTCTCTCCAAGCTTTCTGTTGTTTGAAATGGTGATTAGAATAACATCTTTGTCTTTTTCCCAGTAAGTGATAAGCATAAAAAATAATATATAAACAAAGAGAAATATTGGTGAGCAGTGAAACAAATTCATATTTGATAAAGGTCTAGGTAAGATTGAAAGCTACATCCCAAAGTGGTCCTAGAACCACTGAACCCTTTGAGTAAATGAAGTTCTATAGGCTTAGAATGTCCTTTATGAAAGAAGCATAGAGTATTATTGGACAGTCAGGAAGTGCTGAGGACTCAGGCAAATCTGACTTCTAATCCCACCTCTACATTTTACTAGCCGTGTGTCCCTGTTAAAGTCACTCAGCTTCTTTGGGTTTCAACATCCTTGTCTACAAAACGAAAGTGTTAGACTCAGGGGAAACTTAGGTCCTCCAATGCTCTGAATCTCTGATCCAAAGTCTTGAATCTCTTATTATGCTTGTGTTTTCCACATCATCATCACAAAATTTCATCCTTTTCCATTTTGTTTAGTATTATTTGAAAGCAATTAATTAATAATTATTTTCCTGGTGAAAAATATGCCAAATCTTATTTACATATTTATTTCTAAATGGAATAGTCAAGTATTTGTAGTGTTACGCCTTTCCTAAACCTATTCTGTTAAAGTTCAAAATGATGAATGCCTCTAATATGTAATGAGGTTTTATGGTTTTCCATGGTCTGAGTGTCATGCTTTCTGGAAGAACAACAGCAGAAGTCAATTGAATATATTTATAAAGCAGTGTAATTGTTTTAAAGTCAACAAATGAAAGTTCAACATATCACTTCTCAAGATCTGTTTAAAATAAATGAAGATTGCAACAATTGATCCCTCAGCTCCTCTCCCTTCCTTCAGCACTAGAGCTTTGGCTAGTAGTTGTGGGGGAAGGTGCTATTATTTGATGATAAATACAACACATTTGTATGTTCCAGATGTCACCACAGTTTAAACCAACTAACAAGTGGTACATCGGCATCTATAGACTGAGGAAAAAATATAGAGATTTAGAAATATGGAGAGATAGAGCTATAGCTATAACATACATACATACATTTAGAGATCTATATAATAAAAAATAACTACATGTTGATATAGATAAATCTATATTTATATATGATATAGATATAGATCTACATATGCACACATAGATCTGCATATATATAGATATAGATACAGAAGTTAGATATAGATAATATCCATCTATATATGTATCTACATAGATATATATAGGTATCCATATCTACATACATATATGTGCAGATATAGATATAAATGAAATGATAGACATATAAATATAGAAGGTACATTTATCCAGATTGTACATATATACACATATAATATGCATGCACATGTGTATAACATGTATAAAACATATTTATACTTTCAAAAGATGGGCATAGATGTTCAGAGAATTAAGGTATGGGGTATCACAGTCTCAAATGTAGAGGAAGGATCAATAGATACAGTGATGAAGACAGAAACAAAAATTGTTTGCGGTTGAGAGTATACTGTTGGTGAACTTACAGGGAAATTCAGTCTTATAGTCAAGATGGAAATCATGTTATAAGTGGTTAGGTAAGAATTGAAGAGATAGTGAAGAAATAAAGAAGACAAGGGAAGAGCAATCCCTCATTCAAAAATATTAGCCATGAAAGAAAAGCAAGACAAAGAAAGGCAAGAAGCATTTATTAAGTGCTTATTATCTTTTAAGCACTAGGAGATGAATAGAAGAAAAAAACAGTGTGTCTGCCCTAAAGAAGCTTACATTTGAATGGAAGAAGACACAAAATGTGATCAAAATTGCAGGGTAGAGAGAGAGAGTGGGAGAAGGGAGAGTACTCCTACTCTAGGAATGGTGTAAAATATCTATCTCAAGAGTCTGAAGCAGATCATAGGAGGAAATAAATGATGACTGGCTTAGGCCATCCCCCAAAATGGAAGCCACAAGAAGAGATGACCAAAAGACCAAGGGGAGAGGGGAAGAATAAGGCCAGAGAGACAGATGGATGTTCCAGGGTTAGAAGACTCTAGGGGATATGGGAAGTGCCAGGATAAGAAGGCAGCTGAGGCATATTGATGAAGTTTTGAATGTCGAATAGACAGCCAGATGGGGAAGGAGGGATATTCTGGGCCCATCTCCAACATGGAGGCACCTGGTAAAACTAATAATGGAGGGAGAGATATACGACTTTATTTGGAAAGAATAATAAAGCAAGTTAAATGTCTTCCCTCCAATATAAAGTGTATTGAAAATTTTTACATTTGGCAAAATAAAACTATTGGATAATGAGATGTTAAAGACACACTGAGAAGGACATAAAGTGTCTTTAAAGCAGTGGCATCAAATTTAAATAGGAACAGGGGCCACTAAAATCTATGTAAGGTTCTTTGCAGGCAACATATTGATTTAGAAAACCAAATATGATAGGACCTATGTTCCATTGCATTTTTATTTATTTTGATAAATATTTCACAATTACATTTTAATCTGAGTCAGATTAAATACAGGAATTTTGTGGGCCATGTGTTGGACAGCTCTGCTCTAAAGGAAAGAATATTACACATGGGAGGTAGATACTTGGCTTCATTTTTTTTACACTGACAGTAATTCAACATGTATATATTTGATAAATGACTGTTTCCTCAGGGTATCTCTTTCCCCTTCTATTAAAAGAAGACTTTGAAGTGGATGATTTCTATTATCTGATCCAGGTTGGGAATTCTGAAAAATCTTATTCCAGAGGTATCCAAGCAAAGCAGGTGAGATATATAAACTAAATCACAGCAGAAACCTGAACATAAAATGTAAAAATTTTCAAGAAACCCAGAGGAAATAATGATTTTTATCCTGGTAGCCATGCGATGAAAGGGCTAACAAATGGAGAAGAACATTATTTGCTGATATGCGTAGAACATGGCATCTGTGAAGACCAAGGCTTCTATACTCAGAGATAAGGTCAGAGGAAGTCAATGGTAAAAGGTATGAGACAAGTCCCTTCACTGCTCAAGTCTTTGGTTTCCTCATAAAATGAAGGTTGGACTCTGTGACCTTGAAAGTCTCTTCCAGCTCAGGAGTTCTAGGATCCCCACCCCTCCCCCCAGCTCTGCCAAACCCAGTCTTTATCTAGGAACTGAGAACTCAAGATAAAGATGAGGAGCTACAGAAGCAGCTTTTAACAACAACCGCAGCAAGAACAAAAACAAGGGGGCACAGAGGCATAAGAAGAGTATAGCAGTGATGAGCACCTTAACCTGGTAGGAGCCTTCTAGAATTCTCTATCTCTTGCAAAAGAGAGCAAGTGAGAAACTTAATGAGCTGATCATTTCAATCTTTGAGAGAATCAAAGAAGTCACTAAGGCAACTGCTCTTATGGACCTGGGAATTACTGTTAAGAAACAGAAAATAAACAAACAAGAAAGATTGCACTGTGATTAAAGGGCTTCCCTTGCTGTCTGAAAGACATGGATTCAGTTCTAGCTAAGAAGGATGCTGGCTTTGGCACACTGGACAAGTTATATCACTTCTAAATGTCCCAAAGAAATCTATAACACTTCACTTGTGGAACAGGTGATAATTTTCATTGACAGAGGACAATTCCTTCCTAGGCATATCTTAAAGTAAATCATTTGTAAAGATGAAAAAGAAAGAAGAGAAGAAGGGAAGGAGGAAAGGTGGAAGGAAGAAAAAAGAAAAGAAGGAAGGAAGGCAGATGGAAGAAAGAAGGAAGGAAGGGAGGAAGGGAGGAAAGAAGGAAGGAAGGAAGGAAGGAAGGAAGGAAGGAAGGAAGGAAGGAAGGAAGGAAGGAAAAAGGGAAGGAAAGAAGGGAAGGGATATTTTTTAAGGAGACAAACATTGCCAGGTAAAAATGATGGAAACTTTGGAAGAGAGTGATGGTGGAAATTTAGAATCCATGATTAATAAGGAGGGTGGATTTCCAGGTACAGTCAAACATGTATTCTAGACTTAGAATGAACAATGTTCAAAGAAAGGATGGGTCAGATTCCATGATACAAAGATCTACAGGAAAAGTTATAGTGAAAACTGACTTAGATACAAATGGGATAAGATACTCAGAATGAAATACCAAAAGCAAAAATAAAAATGATTCTTTTTTAAATTTTTTTTAATTTTTAAGCTATTTCTTTATTTAATATTTTTAGTTTTCAGTATTGATTCTCACAAGAGTTTGAATGACAATTTTTTTCCTCATTTCTATCCTCCCCCCACTCCAAGATGGCATATATTCTGATTGTCCTGTTCCCCAGTCAGCCCTCCCTTCTTCATCCCACTCCCCACCATCCCCTTTCCCCTTAATTTCTTGTAGGGCAAAATAGATTTCTATGCCTTATTGCCTGTATATCTTATTTTCTAGTTGCATGCAAAAACGTTTTTTTGAACATCTGCTTCTGAAACTTTGAGTTCCAAATGCTCTCCCCTCTTCCCTCCCCACCCACCCTCCCTAAGAAGACAAGCAATTCAACATAGGCCACATGTGTATCATTATGCAAAACCCTTCCACAATACTCATATTGTGAAAGACTAACTATATTTTGCTCCTTCCTATCCTATCCCCCTTTATTCAATTTTCTCCCTTGACCCTGTCCCTTTTCAAAAGTATTTCCTTTTGATTACCTCCTCCCTCTATCTGCCCTCCCTTCTATTGTCTCCCCTTTTTACTAATTTTCCTTCTTTCCTGTGGGGTAAGATACCCAACTGAGTGTGTATGTTATTCTCTCCCTCAAATCCAATGAGAGCAGGATTCATTCATTCCCCCTCACCTGCCCCCTCTTCCCTTCCTACAGAACTGCTTTTTCTTGACACTTTTATGTTAGATAATTTACCCCATTCTATCTCACCCTTTGTCCCTCTCTCAACATATTCCTCTCTCTTCCCTTAATTTGATTTTTTTTAAGATATCATCCCTTCATATTCAACTCACCCTGTACCCTCTCTCTCTCTCTCTCTCTCTCTCTCTCTGTCTCTGTCTCTCTCTCTCTCTCTCTCTATATATATATATATATATGTGTATATATAAGTATATATATATGTACATACATATATTTACATACACACACATGTGTGTGTGTGTATAAATATTCCCTTCAGCTACCTTAATACTGAGGTCTCATGAATCATACACATCATATTTCCATATAGGAATGTAAACAAAACAGTTCAACTTTAGTAAGTCCCTTGTGATTTCTCCTTCTTGTTTACATTTTCATGCCTCTCTTGATTCTTGGGTTTGAAAGCCAAATTTTCTATTCAGCTCTGGTATTTTCACTGAGAAAGCTTGAAAGTCCTTTATTTTATTAAAAATCCATATTTTGCCTTGGAGCATGATACTCAGTTTTGCTGGGTAGGTGATTCTTTGTTTTAATCCTAGCTCCAATGACCTCCAGAATATCGTATTCCAAGCACTTCGATCCCTTAATGTAGAAGCTGCTAGATCTTGTGTTATCGTGATTGTGTTTCCACAATACTCTAATGGTTTCTTTTTGGCTGCTTGAAGTGTTTTCTCCTTGATCTAGGAGCTCTGGAATTTGGTGATAATATTCCTAGGAATTTTCTTTTAGGAGTTGTTCAGGAGGGGATCGGTGGATTTTTCCAATTTCTATTTTACCCTCTGGCTCAAGAATATCAGGGCAGTTCTCCTTGATAATTTCTTGAAAGGTGATATCTAGGCTTTTTTTTTATCATGGCTTTCAGGTAGTCCAATAATTTTAAAGTTGTTTCTCCTGGGTCTATTTTCTAGGTCAGTGGTTTTTCTAATGAGATATTTCACATTGTTTTCCATTTTTTCATTTCTTTGGTTCTGTTTTCTCATATCTTGATTTCTCATAAAGTCACTAGCTTCCATTTGCTCCAATCTAATTTTTAAGGTAGTATTTTCTTCAGTGATCCTTTGGACCTCCTTTTCCATTTGTCTAATTCTGCCTTTCAAGGTATTCTTCTCCTCATTTGCTTTTTGGAGCTCTTTTGCCATTTGGGTTAGTCCATTTTTTAAGGTGTTATTTTCTTCAGTATTCTTTTGTGTCTCCTTTAGCAAGTCATTAACTTGTTTTTCATGGTTTTCTTGCATCACTCTCATTTCTCTTCCCAATTTTTCCTCTACTTCTCTAACTTGCTTTTCCAAATCTTTTTTGAGCTCTTCCATGGCCTGAGACCAGTTCATGTTTTTCTTGGAGGCTTTTGATGTAGGCTTTTTGACTTTGTTGTCTTCTTCTGGCTATATGTTTTGGTCTTCTTTGTCACCAAAGAAAGATTCCAAAGTCTGAGTCTGAATCTGAGTCTATTTTCAGTACTTGGCCATGTTCCCAGTCTTGACTCCTGAGTTTTTCATTCAGGATATGACTGCTTGTAGAGAAGAATAGTTTGTCCCAAGCTTGAGGGACTGTGCTGTTGTTTTCAGAGCTATTTCTACACAGTAAGCTCTGCCACACCTGCATGCCTCCTCCCCCAAGAACTGCCACCCTAGACTATGATTCAGATTTTAAGCAGGCTCTCCATTCTTGCTCTGATCTGCCACTTAATTCCTCCCAACAGGTGGGCCTGGGGCCAGAAGCAAATGCATCTGTAGTTCCATAGCTGCATCACCTCTAGTGCCCATGGGGTGGTGGCCAAACCGTGAACTCCCTTCTCTCTGTCCCTACAGTTTTTCTTGCTGACCTTCTCCTTTGTCTTTGGTGTTTGTGGTTTGAGAAGTCTGGTAACTGCCACAGCCTACTGATTCAGTGTGCTACCATCTGTTCCACCCTGCTCCCAGTGTGGTTGGTCTGGGCACAGCCCATGCTGGACTCTGCTCCACTCTGCTCCCAGCTCCATGAGATAGACCTTACCCTGTGACCATCCAGGTTGTCCTGGACTGGAGTCCTGTTTCCCTCTACTTTTCTGTGGGTTCTGCAGTTCTAGAATTTGTTCAGAGCCATTTTTTATCAGTGTTTGGAGGGTCCTGGGGGAGATCCCTAGACAAGTCCCTGCCTTCCAGCTGCCATCTTGGCCCTGCCCCGCAAAAATGATTCTTATGAGAAAAAAAAAAAAGCATACATGTCCAGGGCAATAATGTAGCTCTAAAGAGAACTCACAGACCAAATTCATGAAAGAAAGAAGGGAGGGAGGGATAAAGGGAGGAAGGAAGTAAGAGAAAGAAATAATGAAAGAAAGAAAGAAAGAGAGAGAGAAAGAAAGAAAGGAAGGAAGAAAGAAAGAAGGGAAGGAAGGAAGAAAAAAGAAAGGAAGGAAGAGACATTCAGGGGATCCTCCTAAAAAGTCCAATTTTAATAGATTACCTGGGTTTGGAAGTCTATGCCTATGGGAGCACCAACCACAGTATGTATGGAGAGGGTTATTTTCAGAAATTTGTTTGTTAGGTGCTGAATTCTTCAGTAATTGTGACTCATGAAGCAAATAATTGTAAAGATCCACACCAACACACAGAGAGACAGTCCAGATTTGTGCAGCTCTCTTCCCCTTCTGCGCTGTTGATAACTGAATAGTGGAAAAGAAAACAAAGAAAAGTAAAAAAAATACTATATTTAGAATTTGAGTTAGTTCATGGAAGTTAATTGAATTTATCATTCTTTTTAATTTTAGATCTTCCTCCAATGATAAACAAGTTGGTGCACTATTATAGAAATGCAACCACACCCCCTTTGCTATGATTATAAATGAAGCCTGAAGCCATAAACAAATGGCAGTTGAATGGAAAGAAATTTTGTGGACTCTCCTTAGATAAGAACCAGAATGACTTGGGGGAAGTAGACTGATCAAGACGAAAGGTAACCCAAAAGCTTTGCTTGCACAACGAGACTATATTGTGTTATGTTGCTCATGAAAACCTGAGCAAACATACTATAAGGAAAATAATTGTCATTTAAGTGACCATGACCTCGAAGAGAATGAGCAACAACAAAAATCTCTTTAAAAGTTGAGCCAGTCTTCCAAGTAAAGCGGTATATGTTACTCAGTACTTTTCCTAAGAAGGCAGGCACAAGGAAGGAGGGTGAAAATAAACCTAATATGTGTGGGTATTAAGAAATTAGAAGGGCTAATAGCTTGTTGACAGCTCAGAAGCTTCAGGCCTTGCATGCCATGAATACTTTCTTCAGAAAATGAGCCGGACGGTCCTGGAAATGAGCATTAAATAACATCACGAAACCAGTGAAATGGATGATATCTGATCAGACTGGAGGAAATGTTTGAATACTGATGTGGGAGTCATCTCAAAATTAACTGTCAGTGTACATTCAGATCATCATTTGGTTAAAGGTCAACATCAACGCTAAATTATATGACAAAAATGCAAAGACCCTGAGCAGTACCAACATAGAAGCTTGAACTTGACCTATTGAGACAAGCTCTTCCCTTTGAAAAATGGAAAGTGGATCAAAGTAAAAATGTCACCTCTGTTTATTTCCAGTTCTTAGAGAAATTTTCCTTATGTAAACCCATGATGAACACAAAGAGGTCCCCAAACCCAGAGATGATCGAAGCAAGACTAGTGATCTCTTCCACTAAAGGGATTCAGAACCTGGTAACCTGAGCTTGCCTGGGAATGAAAATAATAATAATACCAAAATTGGTTTTAGTTTCCCTTCCTGGCAACAGATCTGTCTGAATGGTATGGACCACCTATGTTGGCTTCGTTCCTGTGGACAAGGTGAGAAAGAGGATCTGCTCATGCCCCTATGCAAATGAGTGCCAGGCTGAGCTTTCCACATCCAAACAATGCTATTTACCAAATGATTATTTCCTACAAAATGGGAGGGATACATATATGTGGCCTTTTTGGAAAAGTGCTACATTTCAGTTCAGAAGCCATAGAATTTGTGACCTTGCTCTTCCATTGTAACCTTGACCAAAGTTGTTTCAATTGTTTCCTCCTCTCTAAACTGCACAGACTAACAGCCACCCTACCTACTTACAGGGTTGTGGAAATCAGTGGACAGAATATGGGGAAAGCACCATGTAATCCTTGGTATATGTACATGATGGGATTTCAGACTCTTTGGAAGTAAAGATAAAAATCTGAATTCAATCCTTTGTCATATTCAGAAAAGTCTAAATCCATAATAGGGCCTCTCCCCACACTGGATTTGCTGGTTTTTCTTTTGAATCAGCCTCTGAGCTGTTTTATCTTCCAGAAGCTTTATCTGAAGAGCACTGAGGATATAAACAACAATAGAGAGAGACACACAGAGACAGAGACGGAGACAGAGATAGAAATGAGAGAAGGGGAGAGACAAAGAAAGAGAGAGACAGACAGAGAGAGACAGAGACAGCAAGACAGACAGAGAGAGAAAGAGAGAGACAAGGAGACAGAAAGAGACAGAGTCAGAGAGAGAAACAGTGTGCTACACACACACACACACACACACACACACACACACACACATACACACACACAGAAGTCAATTTAAGATAGTCTAAGTAGGAAGACAGCTCTACTAAGTGGAGAATATCAGGAAAATGATGACAAGGACAACAACATCCCATGGGGTTTCATCCTCAGCTGACACATTGACAGGGCCATGCATTCTGAGAGGTGAACTGTGGAGAGAGGGCATTTAGGCAGTGGGAACAGACTATTGAAAGACAGTATTGGAAGATCAGATGCTATGTTTGGGAAACAGCAAGTGAAACAGCTTGGCTGGAACATAGCATGCATGAAAGGGAGTAATATGAAGTCGATCTGGAAAGTTAATGACAGCCAGATTGTGGATGCCTTTAAATGCAAGCTGAGGTGTTTGTATTTTATCTTTAAGGAAAGAGGGAGCTACTAAAGTCTTCTGGGTAGATGGGTAACATGGTTACACTAGATTTCAAACTCAGGATGGGTCAATATTTGAAAGTGAAGAAATTATCTCATCCAATATACATCTCTTCGTACTTGCATCGAGTAGCCTTAGAGAGATGGCAGGGGCATTGGAAGGTTCAGTTCCCCAGGCTTTCAGAGAGCTTGCCAGAACTTGAATTTAGTTCCTACTTCCTGAAGCCTCTGTATCCACCATACTGATTGCTTGCTGCCTCCCCAGTGGAACTTCAGATTGCATTAAGAGGAGATCCCTTTTTTCTTCACTTTTGTCCCCTCCAGTGGTCCTCATGGAACCTGGGATTTTTGCCATCTTGTTCACACCCTCTAGCTTGTTGATGTCCTTCCACAAATGTGCTTCTTCAATGAACTACAGGTTTCACAAGTGGAGTAGCACAGAACAAGCCCATTCTTTCTGCTGCATGATTTCCCTCCACTTGTCTGAAGAGTTGAACATTTCTCCTTCCCCAAGTTTTCCCTTTTCCAAGATCATTATTCTCAGTTGATTCTTCTGTTACTCACATAGACAGAATGTATTTCCCTTCATTGTCTGAGTCTTGCTGTTCTTGATGCCCTCATCATCAGGTGCCCCTCACCCTGACTAAACATAGTAGATAGAACTTTGGCCTTCAGTCAGGGTCGACCAATGTTAGGGACAGTCCAAATTCTGCCTCCTCTAAACATTCATCCTTGTATCTATGTGCTGATCTAGTCAAATTCATGTCTATATTAACACATTAAGGAAGAGCCAAGTTGTGTGACAACAAATAGCTGCTATTAATGAGTACCAAGGATTGTACCAGCTTCCACCCACCCACCCTCCACCTCCCCAAACTAAGCCTGGTGAAAAAAGTAGGGCTTAAGTTAAAAGCTGATACAGTAAACTTCAATTATAAGGAAGATGGGTTTGGATGGAAGGCAAGGGCAAGAAAGCCAAGTGAGGCCTCTTCTTGCTTAGGCTGAACAGCTCCACAGTCTTGAATTTCTGGACAACTTTTCATGTGTTCATCTGGGTTGGGTGTACTGTAGGGAATTTTGACATATTGGGCCATGCTGTGAGCTGTCTAGTCAATGGGGAAGCTGGGGAGGGGAGGGGAGGGCGTAAGTCATCTATCTATTGACCTAAAAAAGTCACTGACAGGTGAATCCTTGAGAACATTTGAATCTTTTCCTATTCCCTCAAGTGTATTTTGACACACTGCATGCATTTGTTTAATTTCACATTCATCAGGGCTGGGATTGGGATTGCTTTCCTCCCATGTTTAGAATGATACTCCAGAATGTGCACATCTCAGGATCTAAGTAAAAAGAAAACCCTTTTAGCCTAATGAGTTTTGGATTAGTCTGTCTTCCATATCTAGAATAATACCTTCTGTCTTAAAAAAAGAAAGAGGTAGTACTAGTCTTTGGTTGTAACTTCAGACACACAAATCACTTGTATGTATGTATGTATATATGTATGTATGTATGTATGTATATGTATGCATGCATGCATATATGTGTGTGTATGTTATAAGTATGTATGTATATAGGGCAATTAGGTGGGGCAGTGGATAGAGTGCCAGGCCTGGAGTCATGATGACTCATCTTTCTGAGTTCAAATCTGTCCTGACACTAGCTATATAACCCTGTTTGCCTCAGTTTCCTCATCTGTAAAAGAAGCTGGAGAATGAATTGGCAAATCAATCCAGTATCTTTGACAAGAAAACCCAAATGTGATCACAAAGAATCAGACATAATTCAAATAACTCAGTAACAACATATAAATAGAGATCTATAGAGTTCTCTCTGTCTCTGGCTCTGGCTCTCTCTATCTCTGTCCCTCTCTCTCTCTCTCTCTCACTCTCTCTCTCTCTCCTCAACATTCTCCTCTTATTATGTATGACCAGCTTATGTCCTGTTCAATCATTTGAACATAACCATGAAGAAGGGGAGGTCAGTATCTTCAGCTTATTTTCCTTTAATTCCTATCTCTACCACAGCCATCATGATGCTGGTAGAAGCCAGGCAGCATGTGGGAGCAGACGGTCTCTAGAGCTCCTCTGGCCCCCAGGTGCTGTTGTTTAAGGGTGAGGCTCTGTGACATTTTGTTTCTTCAGTGACTATCCCCCTTCTCATGCTGTTCTAGTGATAATAACAATAGAGCTGTTAATAACTATTTCTGAGTCTTTAAAATTGAGAAACACAATGAAGTGTGTGCTGATGCATACCCTTATTAGGGTGGAAAAAGCAATTGGGATTCCTGACAGTTGCCTTGCCAAGAGCTGAGTACCAATTACCCATGCTGCTGTTTCATTACTGCCTTGTGAGAAAACATCCTAGAGACAACTCCTGGTCACTACAAACCTCTGGTGAGGGAGGAGCAGGAGAGTTGGGGTAAATTAGTAATCACACTCTTTTGCAGTATTTCAGAGCTATCTACATCCAGAAACTCCAAGAATAAATTGATGAGAACTCATTAATCTAAGGACACCTCTGTCAGACAGGTAGCAAGAAACAGAAAGCCAGATGTCACAGTTGTGGAGTCAACCTCACAGAGCAGGGAGAGAGTCTAATGCCTCCTTATGCTTGCCAACAAGCTGGTCACCAGCTTGAGGAAATGAGTTTGCTAGGTCATATAACTCATATTCTCCTTGCTGTCCAAATTCCTCCCAACTTCAGTAAGCCTACAGTTCCTTCATTCTAAACTAGAAGGGCTTTCCCGCTGGGAAGAGTGCCTGAGTCCAGCAACAGACTATTGAAATTACAAACACAGAGATCCCACAGGAACAATGACCACATCAGGAAATTGGAGGGTTCTGATCATGGGGAAGTGATTGGAATTTCCTTTGGATCAGACCACTTTGGATGATCTGAATGCTTGCAGTTCTCCAGTCTGTGCTGTCACAAAAATCTGGAATAACTCAACACTTAACATATCAAGAAATCAACAGCAGAACCAGACCAAACCAGACAGTCCCTTCAGAAGGAGGCAGAATGTGATTCTAGTGTAAAGTCTGAAATCCTACAGTACATGGGAAGAATAAACACACAACCCCCACCATAATCATACCACAAATGTCTATTTGAGTGTGTATGTATATATATATATATATATATATATACACATATATATATATATATACACATATATATATATGTATGAAGTGTACATATGTGTATGTGTATATATATGTGTGTATAATATTATAGGGATATTATAGCTAAAATTCAGAGCTTCCAATTAAAAACAACATACTATAATCACAAAGAAAGAATAAGACTACCAAGGAGCAACAATCACAATCATACATGATTTAGCATGTGCTACTTTAAAGAAACAGAGAACTTGGAATACCACATTCCAAAGGGCAAAGCTTACAGGTTTACAGCCAACAATTACTTACCAAAAAAAACTGCATATATTCTTAAGGTAAGGTTGGGGTGGAAGAATTGGACCTTTAATAAAGCATAGGACTTCCAAGAATTCCGGATGCAAAGAGCATGACTGCATAGAATCTTTGAAGCACAAACATAGGAGTCAAGACTCTTTTTAAGGTAATTTTAAAAAGACAAACAGGAACAATCAACAAAGGACTAAACCGCAAAAAGCTTCTGACATTCTAATATGAGATAATAGAGGTATCTCCTCTGAACCCTATCATCATCATGTAAAGGGAATCTAATCAGATAAAAGGCCTGGCTATGAAGTGAAGGGGAAGGTTAGGGAAATTTGTATCATATAATTGGGGAACCCAAGGAGACATCTACATAAAACAAGGAGGAGGAGGTTGAGGGAGCAGCAGCCACTTGAATCTCATGCTCATTTGATATTGTCAAAGGAAGAAAGAATACACACATATTTTGGTATAGCAAAACATTTTACTCAAAAAGGAAATAAGAAAGAAGGGGTTTGTTCGTAAGCAAAATGGGCTCCTTAGCACTTAGTTCAACAAAGTGCCTTTGAATAGTTTGGCTTTTGTTCCCTTTGAGTAATTCATTGAGCCTTACTAGGTGCTAAGCCCCAGGCCCAAACCCCTATTAGGTGTAAAACCTTAGTGGGTGTGGATTGGCAACTAAGTTGGGGCCCAAGGTGGGGCTAACTCCAGGGAGGGCCTAGTTTATATGTCTGGGAGAACAGAGGCTCTTAGACCACGTAGGTTTAAGTCGCCTCTTTGTGACGGTTCTAGGTCACGTGGGTGAGTCGCATGTGTGACTCACCCCTGACTCTGAAAAAGATATAAAACCAGGGGTTGGCCTCCTCTTCCTTGGAGCTGATTCCTGCAGCAGTGGTGGCACATCTGACTCTGGGCCAGCCCTTGTTCTGAGCTCCTGTGCTGAACCTAGATGTTGGTAACTATGAATCTGTATTGGGTCTGTCTGTTGATGTTTGTACTTTGTTTGTAATTTGCTATGAAGTTCAGGGTGCTGGCTTTTTTCCCTGAACTAAGTGAAGGATATTTGTATGCTGAATTAAAAGTAAGCTTGTCAACCCCTTCACCTTGCTTTCCTTAGTGAAGCAGATCAAAAGAACCTGTGCTGTTAGCAGCTTTCTGAGTTCTTGCTGTTGGTGAATCTTACATCCCCACAGAAGCTGCTAGCTGGATTGTTGAAACAAGGGGGGAAATTGAAACCAAAATTAGAGGGAATTTATATTAAGGAAGGGATGAATTCTTAGCAAAAAAAAAAAACAAAAGAAAACAAAAACCTTTCTAAATAAGGATGCACAAAAATACATAGATGTGATGGATTTTTGTTGTGCTGTAAGAAAAAGATGAAGAATATGGTTTCATAGAAATGACATGGCCAATGTGGAAGTTTGATTTCCCTGTACATAGTTTGCAAACAAGAAAGTTATTTTTCTTAAAAAAAAATCAATAGTGATTTGAAGGAAGGGAACACATTTTTGCTGATTAAACAATTTTAAAATTTGGAGATACATTATTTCTAATTTCTCTAATGTCAATATTTTAGCAGGAAATGCAAAGGAGTGATTTTTATCAGTGTTGCTAAGTCAGCATGGGAACTCCCTCTATTTATACAGATGGCAACTCATTTGAGATTTGATAGATTTTAAGAGTTGCTGAAGGTGCAGAGAGGTAAAGAGACTGACTCATGGTCATGCAGATAGTACATGTTGGAGAGAGTATTTGAACTTCAGTCTCCTTGACAAAAAGCACAGCACTTTATTCCAATATTCAATACTCCCTTAACATCAAGAGAGCAAAGCCAGGAATTTTTTTCCTTCCAAACATGTTGCAGGGAGTCTACTTTATAAATCCCCTCCAATAAATCCTGGTGTTATTTTCAAATGTCTTCTGGAAATATTGTTTCACATCAAAATTCTGAAGAATTGAAGGTATGGAAAGAAGCTGTTAAGATGGCAGATGAAGTCAATGAGAAGTCACAATGAACTGTGGTCAGAAAGCCTTTGGAGAAGCTAACTTCCCATGCTGCCCTAATCTCCAACACCCCTCACAGCCTTTCTTTTCTGAGAATGCCACCTTGCAGTTCATTGCACTGTAACCCCTCTCCCAACTGAGAATGCCACCTTGCAGTTCATTGTACTGTAACCCCTCTCCCAACTAGACAACTAGACAACTAATTTATCTTAACCCCTTGGCAGAAGGTAACATTCAATTCCAAAGGAGAACAAGAAATGTCATAGAAATATTCAAGCTACAGATGATTTAAATGCCATTTACAAATTTGGAGAAGGAGTAAAGACATGAAATCATTAGGCTTATGGCTCAAGGAAAGAAAAGATTAGAAAAGAAAACATCTAGACGGTAGGAAAATTACTAGAATGGAGACCTCTGGGCCTTAAACAAAAGAGGTCAATGTTGGCTACAGAAATTTGTCATCTTGTACTTGGAACCCAGAAAGAATGAAGGATTTCATATGGCACTTGGGATAGATATCAAGTGAAGTAGACAGAGTTCCTTTGTCTGATGATAGTATAATCTCATGGAAAAGATAGGAAAAAGTACCAAGAAACACAGATGAGACATCTACAGCAAAATTCTCTTTGTAGTCTGAATATACTTAAATATCTACATGACATCATTTCATATACAATGCAAGTTCCTTGAAGAAGTCTATTCATTTTTCTCTTTGTATCCACAGTACTAAGAGACAGTTTGCCACCTAAATGTAGAGAGATGACATAGTAATCAATGTAATCTGGGTTGAGATCCTTCCTCTGTCTGAACCAGATCACACTGCGCAAATCAACTAACCCTACACCCAAGAAATCACATCCCTGAAATCACCCCTGAAAATCACCACTGGCAGCACCATCATCATTGTTATCATCCTCCTCCTTCTCCTCTTCCCCCTCCTCCTCATTCTCTTCCTCCTCATCCCCAGTACCTAATATACTGCTAGAACCTAAGTGTTACTAGAGTGATTGAATGACTCTGCCATTGACTTTCAGGGCACAAACCTAGGTTAGGACAGGGACTAGAGGGATGGTCAGAGTGACAGAGACTTGGGACACTTAATTAGGGAAGATTTCCTGAAAGAGTCAATGAGAAAACATTGGACATAGCGATCATCAGGCAGAGAGGATAGATGAGGGTCATGCAAGTGAAGTTAATGGAGAAAATGAACAGGATTGTTTGGAGCGGTGGGAAGATAAATGAACAGATTGGTCTGTGATATTAGGAAATTGAAACAGCTGGGGATTGGGCAGTTTTAGAAGGCATATGACTAAAGGAATGAAATAGATGATACTGCCATTGTGTAGATCCAGTACTCGATGAATAAGTAGATGCAAAGAGTAGTCCTTCATGATTTCATAAGAGTTTGCAAATCAGTTAATGAGCATTTATTAAGTTATTCCAATGGGCCAGACACTGTGATCAATTTGGGTGATATGGGAAACACAAAACATAGTGTCTGTCCTCAAAGACTTCAAATCCTAATAGAGGAGACCACACACACACACACACACACACACACACACACACAATTGTACATACAAAATGTAGACAGTGCAAATAGAAGTCAGTATCAGAGGGATTCTACTGGGGAGCATGAGTGAGTATAAAGGGACTGGGAAAAGCCTACTGCTTAAAATAGAATTTGATCTGTGTTTGGAAGGAAGCCAGGAGGTAGAGGTGCAGAGAGAACATTCCATACATATAGTCAGCCAGTGAAACTACCCAGAATCAGAGGAAGGAACACCAAGAAATAGAAATCAAATATTGCTGGATTACAGACTGCCTTAAAGGACTGTGGTTAATGGAGAGAAGACTGGGAAAGCAGAAGGAGCCAAGTTTTGTAGCATTTTGGAAACTAAGTAGATTTTATTTTTGATCTTGGAAGTGATAACCAGGGGCCTTATTGTATAGGGAATTGACATGTTAAGGTGTGTACTTTAGAAAAAGCACTTTGAGGGGCAGAGCCAAGGTGAGGGAATAGAGGCAGCAACTCAGCTGAACTCTGCCAATATTCCCTTTCAAATAACTTGCTAATAACACCTCAAATCAAATTCTGGAGTGTCAGAACAAACAAAAGGTCAGGAGGAGAAAGCTTTGCAGCTCGAGACAACTTAGAAGGTCAATGCAAGAGGTCTGTGACACTGGCCTAGATCCTACATAGTGGCAACGTGAGTGGTAGGCCTTGGTTGCTGGAACAGTGGCAGCAACATTGTGAGTTCTCATCCCAGGGACAGTAAGAAGGATAGATCAGTGGTCAGAGATTACAGGGGACTCAGAGCTGACACCTAGGAGAGAACCAGGCACTGTTGGCAATGCTATTGCCCATCCAGTTATGGGTCATAATTCCAGGGCAGGAGGAATTTGTGGTCAGTCCCAAGGGAGCAGGGGCCCTGGTCACAGACCTGCATTATTTTCCCCCGCCTTTATCCATATTGCCCTATCCACTCTTTTCTGAATCTTCTTGAAAATCAAGGACAGACACCTTGTAGGAAAAATGTCCAAATAAAAGAATTTGTAGGGTCATATGTTTAGAATCTATCTCTCAGGCCACCTACTACAGATTCCTTATTTTACTGCTTGGAGATCTAAAATGACCTATGCAATGTCATGCAGGTAATAAGTCTAAAAAGCAAGATTCAAAACTATGTCATCTAACTAGCAGCCCTGCTCATTCATTATAACATGCTGCCTCCACACAAAGTGCTTTCTCCCTTGGACAACTGAATCTTCTTTTTTCAACATGTCTCAACCTCATCCTCTTGCCCAGTTTATAACCCTGGGAAGAGACCAAACCCAGTTCAGCTGGATTCTCTCAGTCATCTATGTATACCCAAATTAACTGTGCTTCCCCTATTTCCATATCAAAGGCTGACTGAAAAAAAAATATTCTGGTTGGAGTGGCTCTGTCAGCCTGCAGGACATTACAATGACAATTTCTTTGGATAAGGCATTGTTTGGAGTGACATCACAGAAATTTACTATATTTGTTTTTAAGAAATGGTTGAGATCGTACTTATATATTTCTTCATCTTTTAATTTTTTTTTGAACTAGGCTAATAAAGGCTTTGGAAATTAGAATTATTCTGATTGCATAATATATGTTTGGAAGGTCACTTAAATCCCCTCTTGTTTGTGTCTGTTTTTTCTAATGAGCTTCTGGTACGATTCTTTAACCTGCAGATTGGCTAGTGGATGGCATCAATGCCAGGCCAATGCCTAGTCAAAACCACAAAGTAGAGTCGAGTTTGTCCCTGATGACTTCTTACTATCTTTTGGTGCCTCTTATGCCTGTGGGGGATATCTACATGCATTCTATGTCCTATTCCATCAGGACTTTTCTGACTCTAGGAGAGAAATAAGCAGTTACTAATGGTTTATATAATAATATATTATATTTTCTGAGGAATATTCATGTATTAATGGTAGGAGGGTCCTAGAAGATGGAGAAAAAAATTAAAATCTTCAGGACTCCTAAAAAAGAGTCTGTTATATATTTGGCATCTTTTCCCACTCTTCCTCCCATTTGCCTCCACATCCTCACTTCTACACTCAGTAAGACCTTCCAGAAGGTTTGCTTGGTCAAGTTGCTGAACCTAATTATCAAAGAAATATCAGAAGCAAGATGTCAATGGATGAATCAAGCAAACAAGCATGTAGTAAACAGCTGCTCTCTACGAACTGCTGGGCTACAGAGATAAAAATGAAACAGTTCTTGTCTTTGAAGAGATTACATCTTATTTAGGGAGTGGAAATAGATATGTATGTATGTATCTATGTGTGTACATATGTATATATTTACATATTGTGTATATATACATGCAGACACACAAGACATATACACACATAAGCAGATTATATGCAATTAATTATAACTTTTTTTTCTTTTTATGTCCTTTAAATTTTATTTATTTATTTGTTTAGTTGGTTATAGTTTTCAACATTGACTTTTATAAGATTTTGAATTCCAAATTTTCCCCCTCCTTCCCCTCCCTGTTCCACAATTTGTCATGCAATCTGATATAGGTTATATATGTACGATCATATTAAACATATTTCCACATTAGTCATGTTGTGAAAGAAAAATTAGAACAAAAAGAAAAAAAAACATGAGAATATAAGGTATTTTTTGAAGGGGGAGTGGCACACTACAGTTATCCCTTCCACATTGCAGGGGTCAGGGGCATGGGCACTCCTGCCATATGGAAAACCCAGGTACATTTTTTGGCTTTCCCTTCACATGAGAGAAGAAATCTGAATTATTATGTGTTAAAGGACAAAGTATATTGTTATTACACAATACTATATGCATATTTTATGCATTTCTGAATTTCTAAATTTTTTCTGTGTCATCTGCTGGCCTTTGCATATTGTCTGTGGCTTCTGCAAAACTCCCCCCAAATTCCCATTTAATTTCTTATTCTGACCTGTGATATATCAAAACCATGATGGGGAAAGTCATGATGTAGAAGAGACAACTGTAGTAATTGAGGGGATGAGGAATGTGGGGGATCAGGAAAGACTTCCTGAAGAAGGAGACACTTGAACTGAGCTTTACAGTCTACTAGAGATTCCAAAAGCTAGAGGTCAGAAAGGAGGACAAGGCAGGCATGCTGTCCAGCCAGTGCAAAGGCAAGGAGAGAAGAAATGGAGTTTCAGTACAAAGAATGGCAAGAAGGCCACTATAACTGGATTATAGATTATAGAAAATGTAGTGATGTATAATAAGGTCAGAAAGGCAGGTGGTTGCCTGGCTTTAAAGGGTTATAAATGGCAGAGAATTTCAGTTTTTATATGAGGTCATAGGGAGCAATTGGAGTTTGTTGACTGGGGGAGGTCAGATGTAGTTAGACCTGTTCTTTTGGAAAATCATTTTGGCAGCTGCATGGATGATAGATCAAAGAAGTTTGAGATTTTCAGGCAATGAAACCAATTAAGAGACTATTGCAATAGTCCAGATCAGAGATGAGGAGAGCCCGAGTTAGGGTAGAGACCAAGGGATAGGAGTGAAAGGGACAGGTGAGATATATACATACATACATACATACATACATACATACATACATACATACATACATACATATATATATATTCCCAGTGCTTAGCACAGTTCCTGGAACATAGTAGGTGTTTAATAAATGTTTACTGAATGATTGATTGATAAACGTGAGGGAGGCAGAATTTGTAAGACCTGGCAAGTGATAGGATATGAAGGAACATTGTGCGGAAGAAGAAACAGAGGAAGAGTAACTTGAAGACTGTTCCTGAATCAGGTTTCTAATGGTCCATCCAAGGAGCATTAAGGATTCTGCCAACATCAGCTCATTAAAGCAAAGCCCCGTGGATTCTTGCTTTACTAATATTCTGTGAGTTTTAGTCTCATATCCTGCAGTCTCACCCCACTTAACAGTAAATATTTAATGGTCAGACTATGGAAGGAAGTCTCAAATTACTAATATTTCATTATAAATGCTAAATGTACAACATACGTACCATGTAAAGTAATAAATAAAATGAAATTAGTCTGGTGTGATTGGTCAGATGATATTCTTAATGGGATTAAAGTCCATGCGGCATCCAGAAGGATGGGGATGGGCACATGATGCTAAATTGGCCCAACCTTCATGGAACTCTCATAAGTGACAGTGAGTTGAAGCTGAAAAAATCTCTAGTGCATCCAAAGCACCTCAGGTTACAATTAAACATGGTCAGAGAAATGAAGATATTTTCACATGATTCGATAGCAAGTCATGTGACTTAGTAAGCTGACCACTGCCCTACCATTTCACCAGCTCCTACTCTCAACTTCTCAGTCTTTCAGAGAAAAAGGGTCATAGTCAGCCAGGGAAAGCAGGTCTGGTCTGGATCTTCCTCAGGTTGTTTTCTGACCATACTATATTAATTTTATTGATTAAGAAGTTGATGCCCAAAGTGAGGAAATGGCTTGGCCAAGGACATGGTAGTAACTGATAAAGGATGGATTGGACACAAGTTTTCTGACTCAACATCTGGTTGTCTTTTCACTGAAATAAAACCATTTCTCTTAAACTTTTCTACTAGGATGCTGACTCCCACATGTTCTTCTTAGGCCATAGCGAGGCTCTTCACCATCTCAGCTACCCTTAGCTAGACATTCTCCATCTCAATCATACCCAGTGTTTTAGGAAAACTATTTTGGCAACTGCATGGATGACGGGTTGGAGAGGGTTTGATTTTCAGGAGAGGAAGCCAATTAGGAAACTATTGTGACAGTCCAGGTCAGATATGAGGGGGGCCCAATTTAGGCTGGATGCCAGCTGAAACACTGAATCTAGAAATGAATATGACACTACAGATAGGTTCCAGTCACAGCAAAGTAGAAAAATTCTTTGATCTATTTTCTAGCTTATTAAGCCTCTTTAGATCCTGCCTGTAACATCCAACGTATTATTTCTCTCATTTTGGTCACTTGCCAATTTGAGAAATGCCATTTTTGCTTATCAACTGCAGATATCCAAACATGCATCCACAGGGAACTTCATGGAGGATATTTTTGTCTTCTTAAATTGACAGAAGCTTAAACCTAACCAACCATATGAATCTTTTATTGATACTCCCCTCACTCTCAAACCACATTGTATTTTGCATGTACGTATCATAGCGCACAGAGCACTGGAATTGGTATCAGGAAGGAATAGGTTCAAATCTGACTTCAGAAACTTACTAGCTATGTGACCCTGGGCAAGCCACTCAACCTTTGCCTACATTTCCTTATATGTAAAATGGCACATCACTGAGTCTTTTGTATAAACTAATCACATACGATACACAAATTAAAGCCTTCAACTTAAGCCCCTTTCCCACATACAATCTATCTCCAACTTTTGGAACCTGATGAGTTCCAAATGAGTTATGGAAGCAATGAGTCACTGGATCTATTCATCCAACTAGTTCTAATCCATTTATGTATACAAATATGTAGAGCACATCTCTCAATCTTTTCTACAAAGATAACATGAGAGAATTTGTTAAATGGTTTGTCCAAACCCAAGTAAACTGTGTCCATGGAAATGTCAAGTTTTCCCCATCTGGTAACCTTTCCAAAATAAGACATACTTTTTGACCAATATTATCTATGCTCTGTAACTTTGTCTTCATCTACCCTAGAGGGGTCAAAAAGGTACCCCAGACAAGCTTTACCTGAAAAAGAAGCTCCTCTCCAATGTACTGACCAATAGTCTTCTATCCTTTGGTTGGCAACAGTTTACTAAATAGTGTGATATCCCTACTGTTATCGATCCCGATCAGATAACATCTAGAGTAGTGAACTCTGTTCTAGATATTATACCTTCTAAAGGACATGATTGAGATGCATGGCATTCAGAGGAGATTGAAAACATGGTGAGTGAATTTGGAACTATATCATGTTCAAAAGTGAAGAAAAAGGGTAGACATGTGTGGGGAATAAATTTCCATACAATGTGATCTGCTTCTTAAGGGCAGAAATTGGGGCATGTGTGTGTGTGTGTGTGTGTGTGTGTGTGTGTGCATTTATGTGTGGATTTACAGCCCAAACATGTAGTCCAGGGCCTGACACATAGTAGACATTTAATATATGCTGGTTGATTGATTGTCTAGTTGAAGTATTTGAAAGGTTTTCCTATGAAAGAGCGATTAGATTTGATTTTGCTTGGTTCCTAGAGGTAGGGCTAGGAACAGTGAATGGTAATTACAAGGAGCCAGCTGTTGCCTTGAGATAAGTGTAGTGAAGGCTGAGGTATTTTTCTCCTTTTCTCTCCCTTTCTTATTATATTTTATTTATTTATTCATTGTTATCATAACTGTGATTTCATTCTTATAGGGACATACTGGTGAAGAAATTCCCTGTACCAATGCAAATCAGCACCTGTTCCAAGGGGAGCTCCAGCTGGGAGTTGTCAGGGGAAAATAAAGTGTCAGACCAGTGATATCCAGGGATGTGTCTGGGATTTGTAAGCATAGCAGAAAGTGATCAAACTCTGGGGGAAAAGTATAGGAAGTTTGAGATTGGTGAGCACCAAGAAAGGATGAAGGAAACATTTTCTAAGGTAGAGAGGGTGTTTCTTTTGATTTCATCATTTTTGAGCACTGGGCACATACCCCAAGGGAGTCTTCTCCATTACAGAGTCTTCATATTTGAAGCATAGAGGCAGGGTTGTATGGTGAGTAGAACGCTGGTATTGGAGTCAGAAAAAATATGGATTCACAAACCTACCTGTGACACTAGCAGAGTCACCCTGGACAAGTCACTTAACCACACTGTCTACATCAGATTTCTCATTTGTGAAATGTGGATAATAATAAATGATGCACAGAACTCATGTGTTGGCAGAGACTTCAGGAACCTTCTAGTCCAGCCTTGTTGAAGCTAGTACTACTAACTCATGGTGTATCTATCCATCAGGCTTGTATTAGGGAACCAAATGAGACAAAACAAGAGAAGCACATTACCAACCTTGCAAGTGCTCCAGCCATGCTAGTGACTGCATCTGGGGATCTTCATATATCTTTGGGGCCAATGTTTGTTCCTTCCATGATTTCTATTAAATCTCTTTCCTTTAAATTAAAAAAAAATCTCTTTCATAATTCAGGCTTTTCACCTGCAGGTAAAGCCTCACTCTGCATACTCTGAGAAGACGGGTATGTACATATGTTCCTACATATGCAGAGTGGGTGCTCTACTTGAAAAAGAGGGAAAGTCCACCCCAAAGTTGACCCACATGATTTGTGACTTTGGAAGAGACACAAGGGTTACACTAACAAAGCATTTCAAACCATTAGGTCAATTCCAATATGAAATGGGGTACCCTCTAGCAGAAATAAATTCGCCAACACTGGATTTTGTCAACAGGACTTGATTGAAACCTTGATCAACATGGGCATTTTTGCTTTGCATGTGAGTTTGGATTGAACTTATGAACTGTTAGGACTATAACTTCTCATTGAATCACTCTCACATTTCAATAAGTGTCTAGACCTCTGCAATGAGCCTTCCATTGAATTCTAGGTGGAGGTGGAGTATCATGGGCAACCAAGTTAACACCAGCCTTCTCCTGGCTCTTACTGCTTCCCTAGAAGGCATGCTAAAAGAAAAGGTGTAGTTGGAAGACTTCCCAGGGCCTTGACACAGGGTTCCTATGGTTCTACATGTGCAATATAATGCAATGAGTGGCTTTGTAAAAATGCCACATGATGGCTGTGGCAATCCAATATCATGCAATCCATTAATTGCTAGACAAAGAAAATATATTGATAATAAAATGATTCATAGCTAGAATAGCAGTGGAGTCTGGATAGGATATTGGTTCTATAAAAAAAGAGGAATGTCAGAGTTGGCTTTAAAAAAGATCCTTGGACTTGGAGATAGGAGGGACCTCTGAAATCATCATCTCGTGCAGGTCCCTCATTAACAGGAAATAAAAAAGAAGTTAGAAGAGGGATCCTGACCCCCAAGGTTACATTTGAGGTAGTAGAGTCATTATTTGAACCAAAATCTGCCAAGTTCAAATCCAAGAGCCTTCATAAGGCCATGAGACATAACTATTTGATAGACAAGAGAGAAATAAGGAAGGTTTCTGAGCAGTGGCATGAAATGATTGTTTCTATATATCAGTTTGGTAAAATGAAGAATTGATTAGTTGGAGGCTATAGTAGGTGCATGGAAATTAGGTATATTGGGTTAAATCATTCTTCACCAAAATAAATAAATAAGTGAGCACATAAGTAAATAAATAAAAGTGGTCCCCTGCTATTTTTCAAATAAAACAGCATCTCCTGTGACTGGAATTTATACTCTCTGAATGTTTCCAATATTCCTTTCCAGGTATTCTAAATTTCACCCCTTTCTTCATGTAATTCTACATTTCAGCACATTTGCCTTCATAGAGGCATCTAATCCCCATTCTCCATCCCAATACTCCATTTTCACCACCTCTTTCACACATCTGGAATTATTTGCCTCACCTTCACCTCTGAAAATTGAGAGCTTCCTTGCAGGCTAAAATCAGGTGCCACCAATCTCTATCTTCCCCAGGTATGATCCTCTGTCTTTCTTGACATTATCTTACATTTGATTATCCCTCCACGGAATGGAAGTTTTGTAAGTAGGGATGTTTTGGGATATTTGCATTCACAAATCCTAGCACAGTCACTTATACTAGGTATTCAGTAAATGTTTGTTGAATTGAAATCTTTGGATAAAAAGGTAATGACCTCATGGATTAGAGTGATAACAATAAGAATGCAAAGGAGGGGACAGACCCGAGATATTTTAGGGCTGGAATTGACCAGAATTGGTAATTTGTTTGATTTTGGAAGTAAGAGTGAAGGAGTAAGATATGACACTAAAGTTCTGAACTTTAGTGTTGGAAAGAATGGTGTCCTTAAAGAAACAAGGACATGAGGAAGAGCAGCTGACTTAGAGGTGAAAATGACAAGTTAATGTTTGGGCATGTTGTGCTTGAGGTGTCACATGAAGATACTGAGTAAAATCTTGGAAATGTGGATCAGATGCTGATGCGGGGAGTGGATTGGGCAGAAGATCTTAAGTCTGGGCATGGATCACATAGGTATGATAGCTGAAAACTTGAGATTAAATGAAATTTCCAAGAGATAACATGGAGAAAGAGTAGAAGCCAGGAGAGGAGCAAGAAATAAATGAAAATTGCTGAACATAAACAAAGGTAGAGGAGAAGAGGGGGGAGTCATTGCAGACCTAGTGTGATATGTAAGTCAATAGAGCCAAGAAGCCTAAGGGAAGACAGACCAAGAGAGACAAAGCAGAATAATGAATGAGGAAAACAATGAAACACCAACTGGATTCAGCAACTGTGGCCACTGGTGGACACTGAGAAAAGTAATTCCAGTGGGACAAATGTGTGACTTAAGCTCAGTCAGAGAATGTAGGATATTTCCCCAAGACATTTGAAATTCTGTCAGTGAACAGGAGAGAAAAGAGTTGACTTGATTGCATAGAAAGGAGAACTTTTTCTTTTTAATGGAGAGAGAATGAATGTGTATGTATGTGTATAAGAAACAGAGAGATAGAGACAGAAAAGAAACAGACAGAAACAGAAGGAGGATGAAGGTGCATGAAGAAAAAGGATGAGGAATGAGGAAAGGTTGCACAGATGGAAAAGCCAAGAGATGGTGTGGGAGTAGAATTAGCCTTGGCAAGCAGTAGAGATGCCTCAGCTTCTGAAACAGGAGAGGATGGGTATCAACACAAGAACCCTGAGATGTGAAGGAGGTCAGGGGAGGTTTCACTAGATAGCTCAAATCTCATCTTCAAGGTCAGAAGGAAGGCTGAGCAGAAGTGAAAGCAGCAGGGCACGGTGAAAGGGAGAAATTGAACTTGACGCCCACAGTCTTGACATTGCAGTCTCTGCCACAATATAAATTCCACTGGGCACAGACAGAAGCAGGGCATGTATTTTGAAACAGCACATTCCTTTTGATTTGGAAGAGTTGAGTGCAGTCTGAGAAAAGGACAGAATAAGAGATTGATGGATGGATGGAGAGATAATTAGATGGATGGATAGAGAGATAAATGGGTGCATAGAAGACAGATATGAAAGATTGACACTATAAACTCAAATTTACTTAAAACTGCTCTTTTTAAGAGTGTCTCTGACCCTACCCTGCCTCTTAGTTCCTGGTATATCCTTAGCTGCATGTGACTGAGGTGGGAACTCAACTGGAAAAATGGCATCTTAATAAAGTTTTTTTTTCTTTATTCTTTTTTTTTGTACTCAGCCATTCTCTGTGGAGAAGAGTTATTGATGTCTGTGTGCATGCTTTTTAAGTGAGATAACTAATATATCTCTGAGCATTAGCTACGCATGGTTGGCTTTGGTGTCTGTCAGCAAAATATAAGCCAAGTTGTATGTCTGGGATATGAATTGAATATATTCTCTCTCTTTTTTAAAGCATTTCTAATTATGGAGACTAATTAATTTTGAGGGAAAGTCTACTTTTTCTTACTAACTCAATGCATTAAATTATATTAATGGATATCTGTTTCACAAGACTTTGTTGTGTATGTGTCTTGGGGTGGGAGGATCGAACAAACAAAAACCACTCTTGTCTCATCCCTCATCATCTTCTTTAAGCTTGAGTGGATTACGCTTAAAATGGACCACCCCCACCTCAGGGAGCAATTTAAAGGTTGCCTATTTGCTTAATGTTACTGTAAATTAAAAATGTTTCTTGATGTGGGACTCCAAAAGAATAACTACAGAGGAAGCCGCGGCTGCCTGGAAGCCCCAAATCCCTGTTGCTAAAGGGATGGGGTTCACTTCAGAGCCCTAATGAATGATTTTAGTGCTTAGATTGAACTGCAGTTAGTGATCTGGGACTAAGAAGCATAAAACATACTCTCAAATTAACTTTCCAAAGACAAATTAAGCTGGGGAATCCAGGGAAACTTGGACAATTCTGCAGGCAGAGGGACCAGAGAGTGATGGGAAAAGGCTCTGACCTATTCAGGGAGGAGGTTACCTGGGCTACATACATCTGATGCCTGGGGACAGAGATGAAGGAGTCACTTAGTCTCATAACTTCCTAAATTAATAAGTTCTTCCTGCTAACTAGGTGATGAGCTCAGTCTTTTTTTCTGTCCATACCCTCCAATTTCCTGTGTCCTGGGACAAGGCCCTGATTGCCCTATCCTAGTTACATTTCTCAAAACATTAATTTCATACTCAGTGCTTATTAATTTGAACATGACTGAGTTTGGGCTCATGATGATTGAAATTCTTAATAGCATTGGCCCATTGACTGACAAAAAATGTAGAAATGATTATAGGGTGGTGAGGAGGGAGATGAGTTGATAAGATTCAAGGACGATAAAAAAGTGAAAGCTGAAAAAAATGACCCTTGGTATTCAGCAGGGAAGTAAGATGTCAAGCCCACAGTGATTTTCTCTAACCAGGTGAGAGTTCTTCTCCCAAGTCTTTTATGTATCTTAACTGTTACAAATGCTGCCATAATATCTCCATTCAAATGATGAATCCTGCATGCAAGCAGGGTGGACATTGGCCCAACACTGGCAATATGGAGTCTGCTGAGAAGGCCCACTTGCAGACAAATGGCCTCCTCTTTGGTCTTTGAAGGTGTCTAAAGTTACAACTTCAGTCATCACTCTGGGGGGTCCTTCTGGAGAGAGGAGGAGAGAGCCCCTCCCCAGAACCTTCATTTTGGAAAGTTCCCAGGCAAGCTAGCTCTTCATTTTCTACCCACCTGTAATCATCTGACTTTCTCCATCATGCCCTTCCCTGGGTCCCTTTTTTCCCCCACCCCAACCATTTTCAGGCTTCTTTTTGTGAGAGATCTTCTCTTTTTAGGTTGTGAACTTCTTAAAGGCAGGGACTGTGTTTTTACAGATTTGTTTCTCCAGTAATTAAGACAGTGTATGATATGTAGTAAACTCTTGATAAATGTTTATTGAGTAGCTGACATTCCTTAATAGTGACGCTGTGTAACTAGAAGAGTGTGCCATCAAAATTTAAATATTTGTATTGAATTCAGTTTAAGGCAGTTTGACAAACACTAATTAAGCAACAACTTTGTTCAAAAGAGTAGCCTGGTAGGGTATAGTACTGGGCATGGTCAGGAAGACATTGGGTCAAATCACTCTGCCTTTTCCAAGATGTTTAGTCTTGGGTGTCTTGCTTCTCTGAAGCTCAGTTATCATTTTCTATAAAATGGAGATAATATAATCTGCCCCCATAGAATGATTTCAACACTCAGATGAGTATTGAATGTACATAATATGGACAATATCATTATATACCCTGTATGTAGTATGATTTTCAAACTCTAAATCAATATATAAATGTCAGTTATTATTATATGGTTTTCCAAAAAAGTAAATGTTAGTATGCTTCAAGGGCAAATTTCAGCAAAGTTATCCATGTAGGATGCCTCCTCTCTATTACCACCTACCTTTTCATTCTCAATCAATTGAAATATCGTTTTTACAAACACACAGACACACAGACACACACAGACACACACACACACACACACATCACTCTAGAAGCTCTTCTTTCCAAAATCACCAGTGTAAGATAAATTGGGTGTAATCAACAGCCTAGCTCGTAGAACCTTAAGCATAACCAAAATGAGTGCGATTGTTCAGCAACTTCACCATTCTGGCATTGCCCTTCTTTAGGATTCTGACTACACTGATCTTTCCCAATCCAGTGGCCAACGGTGAATTGTCCAAATTTGCTGCATTTTGAGTACAGCATTTTACTGGCATCTTTTCCAGATTTTAAATGGCTGGGCTGGGATTCTTTCAGCTCCATTAGGCTTATTTTTAGAAATGCTTCCTAAGGCCCACTTGACTTTATTCTCCAGGATGTCTGATCAGTAACCAAAACATCAGTGATTATTGGTGATGTTAAAATTTTTCTTAAATAGCTTTTCCCGTCCTCCCTGCATATTCTTGTCACCACTTTTTAATCTCTTCTACTTCTGTTAAGTCCTTATCACTTCTGCCTTTTATCACGGAAATTTTTTGCATGAAACTTTCCTTTCATGTCTCTAGTTTTCTTGAAGATATCTCTAGCCTTTCTCATTCTATGGTTTTCTTCCATTTCTCTGCATTGCTCGTTTAAGAAAACCTTCTTATCTCTCACTGCTGTTCTGTGGAATTCTGCATTTCAGTCACATGTATCTTTCTCTTTTTCCTTTACCCATCATTTTCCTTCTTTTGTCAGCTATTTGGAAAGCCTCATCAGATATCCATTTAGTTTTCTTGTTCTTCTTTTTCTTTGAATGTTTCTTTTTTGTTATTATTGCCTTATGTACAATATTGTAAACCTCTGTCCATAGTTCTTCAGGCACTCTACCAGACTGAATCCCTTAAATTTACTCATCACCTCCATTTCATATTCATAAGGGATATTATTTAGGTCCTATCTATGGGGCCTGATGTTTTTCCCTATTTTTTCAATTAAATCTAAATTTTGTAATAAGAAGTTTATGATCTGAAACACAGGCAATTCTAGGTTTTGTTTTAACTGACTGTATAAAGCTTCTCCACCTTTGGCTGCAGAGTTTATAATCAAAGTGATTTTGACATTGACCATTTGGTGATGTCCATATGTAGTCACCTTTTGGTTTGTTGAAAAAGAAAAGAGAATTAAAAACTGCTCCACTCAAAATAACTCTAGACAGAATAAAATACCCAGGAACATATCTGCTAAACCAAACCCAGGAACTATATAAACAAAATTATATTTAAAACTCTTTATACAAATAAAATCAGATTTAAATAATTGGAGAAGTATTCATTGTTTATGGGTAGACAGGGATAATACAATAAAAATGACAGTTTCTCAAACTAATTTACATATTCAATTCCATTTAAAGTTCCATCTTTTGGCTGAATTAGAAAAAATAAATATTTAAAAATCTTTGGCAAAACAAAATCACAAATACCAAGGGGAATCATTTATTAAAATGTTAAAGAAAGAAGTTTAGCAGTACCAGATCTTAAACTATATTATAAGCCAATAATTATCAAAACTATCTGTCACTGGCTAAAAGAAAAAAATAGAAAAGTAGAACAATGGAATAAAATAGACATTAAATTTACAGCAGCAAATAAATATAATAACCTTGTATTTGACAAGTGTAAAGACTGAAGCTTTGTGGATCATTATTTGATAAAAATTGTTGGGAAAACTGGAAAGAAGTGTAGCAGAAACTAGACATAGAACAGTATCTTACACAATTTACCAAGATAAGGTGAAAATGGATATATGAACTCTATTAAAGAGGGACTTTACAAGAAAATTAGATCATCACTGGACATATTACTTATCCTACTTATTTCTAAGTGAATAATTTACGAATAAACAAGAGATAGAGGGCAGAGTGAGGTACAAAATGGATAATTTCAATTACATTAAATTACAAGTTTTTGTACAAATAAAACAAATGTAGCCAAGATCAGAATAAAAGCAGACAAATTGGGGAAAATTTTAAAGACAGTTTCTTATATAAAGGTCTCATATCTCAAATATATAAATAACTTTGTCATATCTATAAGAATATGAACCATTTTCCAATTGATAAATGCTCAAAGGATGTGAACAGTCAGTTTCCAGTGAAGAAAGCAAACAATTTATAGTCATATAAAAGATGCTCTAAATCATTATTGATTAGAGAAATTCAAATTAAAATAACCTTGAGATATCATTTTGCATTTGTGAGATTGACTAAAATGGTAGAAAAGGAGAGTGACAAATGTTGAAGGAGATGTGGAAAAATTGAGACAAGAATTCATTGTTGGTGGAATTGTGAACTGATTCGTTAATTTTTGTGAGCAGTCTGGAATTATGCCCGAAGAGTTATTATACTGCTATACTCTTTCAGCCAGCACTACCACTACTTAATCTATTTCCAAAGATAACTAGGGGAAAAAGGAAAAGATCCTATACATTCTAAAATGTTTATAGCCATTCTCTTTGTGGTGGCAAAGAACCAAGAATTGCTGAGAAGCCCATCAGATGGGGAATGGCTGAACAAATTCTTGTATACAATTGTGATGGAATGTTACTGTGCTATAAGAGATGATGAGCTCAATTGCTTTAGAAAAACACGGAAAGACTTGCATGAAGTAATGAAGACTGAAGTGAACAGAATCAAGAGAATGAACCAATATTGTTTTAAGAACAAATTTGAGTGGATAAGTTATTTTTACCATTATAAATACCCAAATTAATTTTAATGGACATATGAAGAAAGATGCTATCTACATCCAGAGAAAGAAGTGATAAATAGAAGTATGCATAGAATAATTGTGTGTGTGTGTGTGTGTGTGTGTGTGTGTGTGTGTGTGTATCTTTTTGTATCTAATGGTACCATGTCTATGGTAGAAGGGATGGAAGAAAAAAAAAGGAATGTAAATGGTAATTTTAACAAATTTGTGGTATATTTGAAAGGAATAGCAAGTTGTACATGGTAGATTTCAGCTTTCATCTACAATCATCTTTTTCATTATACCATATTACTGAAATGCTTGTTTTATTTCATAAATTAAAAATATAATTTTTAAAAAAGAAAAAAAAAGTGTTTTCTATGACCAGAGAGCTATCCTGACAAAACTCTTTAGTTGTCTGCCCTGATTTATTTTGTACTTTAGAGTCAAATATTCCTCTTATTCCAAATATTTTTTTATTTTCTACTTCAGAATTCCAATCCCTGGAGATGTCTGGGCCATCTCCAGTTGTCCTGATCAATATCTGGCCACTGGACCCAGAAGGCTTTGGAGAAGGAAGTGAGGCTGGTGACTTAGCACAGTACTTTCTCATTCAAATCCCATTCACTTGCAAGTCATGGCATCATCTTCTTGATGTCATGGTCGTCTAAAAGAACCACAATCTATGATAAATGTGACTTTTTTGGGGGGAAGTATTATTTCTAGAGGTTGTAGGTCTTCAAAGAACTGATCAATTTGGCCTCTTTGGCATTAGTGATTGGAACATAGAATTGTATTGATATGGTGTTGAACGGTTTGCCTTGGATTTGAACAGATATCATTCTGTCATTTTTAAGAATATACCTCAGTACTTCTTTCTTCAAAGGCATTCTTGCCTACGGTAGTATATGTAATGACCATCTAAGGTAAATTCATCCATTCCCATCCATTTACGTTCACTGACACCCAAGATGTTGATATGCCATCTTTCTATCTCCTGTTTGATCACATCCAGTTTACATTCCTAGACATATGTATCTTTACAGTACTGCACTTTCATTTCCTCACCAGACACATCAGGAGCTGAGCTTCTCTTTGGCTTTGACCCAACTGCTTCATTAGTACTGGAGCTGCTTGTTGTTGTCCTCTACTCTTCCCCATATTCTGACCAAAAGTGCTCATCTTCCAGTGTCATATCTTTTATAGCCTGGTTTACTACCAGTAACTATTGATAAAATCTAAATAAAATCCCGTGACCTGAGTATACATTTCTAAACTAAAACAAGCTAACATGAATGAAAAAAAACAAAGGTAAGAATTAAAACTGAGACATCATGTTGAAGTATTTTTTCCTTAAAATAATGTCTTAATTTTATTAAGAACATCCACAACAGTAACTTTTAAGCAACTCTCTAGTTATTTTTATGGATGATATTACACATAAAAACTTCTGCAAATATTAGTTTATTTACTGTTGTTCAGTAGTGTGTGACACTTTATGACCCCTCCCTGAACCACTCTGTCCATGGAGTTTCCTTAGCAAAGATGCTGGGATGATTTGCCATTTCCTGCTCCACTGGATTAAGGCAAACAGAGGTTAAATGACTTGTCCAGGGTCACACACCTAGTAAGTGTCTGAGGCTGGATTTGAACTGAGGTCTTCCTTACTCGAGGCCTGGTCCTGCATTTAAAATGTCACTTACCTGCCATTTTAGCTGAAGCATATTAGCTTTTGCTCCCTTTCTTCACTTGAACTCTCTGTGTGTATTTCTGTTTTAAGTGTGTCTATTGTAAACAGCATATTGTTGGATTCTGGTTTCTAATCTATTCTGCTATCTGCTTCTATATTATGGCTAAGATCATCTCCTTCTCATTCACAGTTATGATTACTGCATTTTTCCCTCCCATTTTTAAATTTTCTTCTCTCTCTTTTTATCTTTTATCTCCTCATAAGTCTATTTTGCCTCTAACCACTGCCTCCCTTAATCTGTCTTCCTTTTTATCATTCCCCTTGCCTTTTTATAGACTTCTCTTTCTTTTTCTTTACTAAGTTGTATTTCTATACATGTATGTGCATGTAGTCTTCCCTCTTTGAACCAATGCTTCTCAGAGTGAGTTTTAAGCATTGCCCCCCATCTTCCACTCCACTGTAAAAGTTTTTCCTTATACCCCTCTTTTATGTGAGAAAATTCTCCCCATTGTATTTCTTCCTTCCCCCTTCTTCCAGTGCAACCTTTTCTTCTCACCCCTTAACTTTTAGACCTTTACAACATAATCCATTGACATTCCATGTCCTCTATCTATGTAAACTTTTACCTGCCCCAATAATGATAACATTCTTTGAGTTAGATGTATCCTTTTCCCAGATAGGAATGTGAACAGTTTAGCTTTACTGAATATGTTATGATGACTCTTTCATATTAATCTTTTTGTGCTTCTCTTGCATCTTGTATTTGAATATCAAATTTTCTTTTCACCTCAGGCCTTTCCATCACAATTGTTTGAAAGTCTTCTATTTCATTGAATATTCATTTTTTTCCCTGAACAATTATACTCAGAGTGCTGGATAGGTTATTTTTGGTTGTATTCCTAGCTCATTTGACATACTTGTAATCATATTCTAAGCCCTGAATTTCTTTAATATGGAAGCCAGAAAATCTTGTATGATTCTGAGAGTGGCTCCAGAATATTTTTGTTGTTTCTTTCTGACTACCTGAAGTATTTTCTCCTTAACGTGGGAGTGCTAGAATAGGGCAATAATATTCTTGGGAATTTTCATTTAGGGAATTCTTGGTGGGTCCTTTCAATTTGTATTTCACCCTCTGGTTCTAAGACAATAGGAAATTTTTCTTGATAATGTCTTGAAATATGATGTCTAGACTTTTCTTTTGATCGTGGCTTTCCTGTAGTATAATAAGTCTTAAATTATTACTACTTGAACTATTTTTCAGTTTATTTGTTTTTTCTGATGATATATTCAACATTTATTTATTTTTTCATTCTTTTTACATTGTTTTATTGTTTCTTGATGTCTCATGGAGTCATTAGCTTCCACTTGCCCAATCCTAATTTTTAAGGAATTATTTTTTTAGTGAGATTTTCTACCTCCTTTTTCCATTGGACAATACTGTTTTTAAGAAGTTATTTTATTTATGAATTTTTGTACCTCCTTTTCTACTTGGCCTCTTCTACTGTTTTTAAAGAATGCTTTTCTTCAGGAAGTCTTTGGCCTCTTTTACCATTAGACCAATTCTGCTTTTTAAGAAGTTGATTTCTTTAGTATTGTTTGTGCCTCTTTAACCAAGGTGTTAATCCTCTTTTCATAATTTTCTTGCATCACTATGGAGTGTTCAACTAGGGAAGAAGATTTTGGAGGGGGTTTTACCCTACCAATATATTTGATTGAAAAGCGACAATCCAGTCAGGTATTCACACATTTTAACTACATTATACTGATAACCCTGAAACCATAAATAAAATGTAAGGCCCATTTGCCCTAGATCTATCTTTGCTTGTTCTATGCCTGATTTGTTTTCTAGAAATTTGAATTTGAAGCTTAATGAGAGACTCCCTGATCTGGAAATTATCTCTGTCCAAAAATGCCTCCAGACCATGCTGATGGTCTGTGATACTGAGGACAGCTGCTTGGTGCTTACATCTGGCACCCCTTTTTTGCGTACAGAAACAAACAAAGCCTGACAAAGTCATCATTTCATTGTTGAGCTATCATTTTCAAAGGGTCATATGCTCCTTCTCTGTTACAGAAAGCAGCTCCCATTTTCCTAGCAATGTTCAATCCAGCTGTCACTCTCACGAGATGATGAATTCTAAAATCACATTGGAAAAATGAGTCCTGACTGCTGAGTTCTTGCATGAGAGCTCTAGGAGAAACTGACATTTCCCTGAAGGAATGATATAGGTCTTTGAAATACCTTTGCTTTGCTCAGCCAGCTGACTGCCTTGTGAGACACAAGGTCCCCATGGCAAATATGTCACTCCCCTAGGAAGGACTTTGAAAAATGCTGCCTCACAGCTGGAACAAGTTCCAGCTACAAAGAGCCACAAATGGTTTTGTTACCTCTTAGCTGCAGCTGTGCAGCTCCCCAGGCCTTCTGTCCTCTGACTTGTCTCAAAGACATTGTTCAGCCAAAAAATGCAGTGAAGCACTCAGAAAAGAAAGAAGTGGGCTTCCACTTCATTTTCTTTTTTAATCTCTGCTGGGCTCTGTAGACCCTCAAGCAAGCACAAGGGTACAAAAGGTTTGACCTGCTGTCTTTCTGAATAAAAAATACAAAAAGGACCATCTACAGTCATCAAGATTTAAAATGGCAGAGAATTTCTTAGTGCTCTACTTCCAATGGGGGAATTTTATTTTTTTGGAGAGCAAGTATAGGATAAATAACATGAAGAAGGTCAGGGTCAGTGTAGAAGGAAAGGTGAATGGTGTATTTTCCATGAAATATTTTCTCTGCTTTCTGAGCTTAGTTCTTGGTGGGATGTTTTCTTGTGGGGAATATAGTGTAATCCAAGATGCCTTGAATGAAAATTTATAAGCCTAACACCAAGCAGGTCAAGTCTTGGCTTTGATACTTCAGTAGCATTTACTGTCTCATATATGTGCTAGGGACTGGGGACAAAAGTGCAAACAAAGAAATAGCCCCAAGGTGCTTAGATTCTAAGGAGAAAGAAAAGTAATGTAAAAATATAAACAGTATACACACATATACACATATATGCATACATACACAAACATGGTGGTTTAGGAGGGATATCAATAGCACTTGAGATATCACAAAAGGGGAAGACATCATACAGAAAATGATGCTTGGCTGCATCTTAAGGAAGAGAGGGACTCTGAGGAAAATGGGAGGAGGCTGTGCATTGGAGGCATGTGGGGCAGCCAATAAAAAAGGCCTAGAGGTAGGAGATTGAGTTTCTTTTGTAAACTAGATGGGATAGACAGAAGGCCCATTTGTTTCCATCACAGAGTGTAGGATTGGAAGTACTGTTTAATGAAGCTGGAAAGATAAGATGAAACTATATTTTGCAGATCTTTAAAAACTTTTCTTATTGTTTGGTTGTTTTCAGTCATGTCCAGATCTTTGTGACCTTATTTGGGGTTTTCTTGCCAAAGATATTGAAGTGGTTTGTCATTTTCTTCTCCAGCTCATTTTACAGATGAGGAAACTGAGACAAATAGGGGTAAGTGACTTGGCCAGCATCACACAGCAAGTAAGTGTCTGAGGCAAGAATTGAACTCAGGAATAGGAGCCTTCCTGACTCAAAGTCAACCATACTATCCACTGAGCCACCTAGCTGTCCCTTTACCATCTAGTTGTCCCTTTAAAAAAACTCATCAGATAAATGTAGGTTTTATTGCTAGATGAAATAGGAAGTTAGTGCAGGTGAGTGAGGAGTCACATAGCCAAATGTATATTTAAGGCAAATCACTTTGTCAGCATGTTAAAGAATAGACTGGAGTGTGGAGAGATTTGGCTTGATGAATGTAGATCAATTAGGAGGCTGTTGCAATAATCCAGGTAAGATCTGAAAAGTATCTGGACTTAAGTGTTGGATTGTGAATCACAAATGTAAGTCAGATATGAGAGGGTCAGATATGAGACACGTTGCAAAGGTAGACATAGAAAGATTCAGCAAGTGGTTATATACATAGAATGTGGAGAGGGAGGAGCTAAAGAGGATGTAGAATAACACAGACATATAAATATACATAGTTCGAGATGGATAGAATATTTATATATTGTGAATGTGTATATAGAGGACTATACATAGTTATATACATATGTACCTTATATATTATACATATATATACACACATATATATATATATATGCACACATATATGTGTGTTATTTAATGGATGTATAACCAATATATACACAATACATGCATATACATAAATACACATACATACACACATATATATGTATGTATGTATGTGTATACACACACTACAGGGTGTTCTTAAAGTCTGGACACATAGGCAAAAATTCATATTTTCAAGAAATGAAATGAATGAAATTTTCAAAATTTATGTAATTGCAGTATTAACAAATAAAATCTTCAATATGATTTCCATTATTTGTGATGCAAAGTTTGATGCATTTTGCAAGATTCATGTGAACCAGATGCAATAACTCCACATTTCTTATATGTCCAGACTTTAGGAACACCATGTATAAGCTTATAGGGTATAACTAAATATATCTGTGTATGTATATATTCACATATATACACACAATAGGCATACAGAAATACATACATATATACACACATATGGAAGCAGCTACATGGCTTAGTGGATAGAACACTGCGTCTGGAGTCAAGGGTATTGAAGCTCAAACCGTCCTCATATACTTATTAGCTCCTGACCTTGGGTAAGTCACTTAGTCCCTGCCTTAATCCACTACAGAAGAAAATGGCAGACCACTCCAGTATCTTTACCAAAGAAACACCATAGAAATTATTGGCATGCTATGATCCTCAGTTATGACTCAAAAACAACAACAGTGCACACACACATACATACACACAGATGTATATACACATACATAATGAAGTGTATTTCACATGTGTGAATGTATGAATTAAAAGATGGGCCCCAACCATAATTATGTGTGTATATTTGTATAAGTATGTGTCTGCACATCCATGTATACACCCATAAACATATATGTAGTATGTACACACACACGCACACACACATGCACACACACACACACATATACACGTATGCGTGTATAGCCGTGGCCCAGTCTTAGTTTTAGTTTCCCAGTCTCTCAGCTCATTAGTACTTTCCCTCTAGGTTTGCTTGGCTCTCTGTGGTTGAAGATAGGACACCTCTCTAACCAAGGAGAAAAACTTCGTCATGTCCCCAGGTCAGGAAATGATTTTGAGTAGTACCCATGGGCCTCTTTAAAGTGGTCATTGGGACCTTTATGGAAGTCATTGGGGATATGCCATGATAGTGGTGGCAATAGTACCGATAGTAATAGGAAATTTCCAGTTTAAAGTTCTTTACCTGTATTACCTCATTTGAAACTCAGTGCAGGGCTAGGAGCTAAGTCCTATTCCCACCCTGCCCCGCCCTTTACAAAGAAATCAGAAGGATGCCCATAGCAGGTAAGTGACTTGCCTTCAGTCACACAGCTAACAGCAAAGTCCAAATTGTCTCCCAGGCCATCTGACTCCACATCTAGTGTTCTTCCTACTATACTATGCTGTTGAAGTGTCAGAACTTTTGGACATGTGAAAGCCTTAAGCTTAGAGCCTGCTTGAACCCTGACTGGAAAGAGATTTTTCCTAGGTCCAAGAAAATGAGCCATTAGAAGCATTGTGAGAGAAGATCCGTTGACCTCATTCTCCCTATGAATGGATTTCTGAAAGCCAAATGCATATATTAATGTACTATTCTGTCTCATTTTTAGGAAGTTCAGCACTTTGCCTAGGATAGATCAGGTTTTTAATAAAAGTTTATTGACTTATTATTGATGAACAAGATGTCTTTCATAGCCCAGGGACAGAATGACCCAGACCTGGTCCAATCCTATTTTTTCCTACTTCCTGTCTTGACCTGTCTTTTTCTGCATGATAGTCTGGTAAAGCCAAGCTCTTTGGTAGCCATCCCTATAGGCTATTTGTCTTAACTCTGTGTGTGTAGATACTAACAGAGCTATTGTCCACCGGTTGTCTCTTCAAACATTTTTTTTTAACTTCTGGTAGTGCCTCCCTCTCAGCACCCCACTAGTCCCATATGCTTCCTTATAGGCATTTAGATGCAGCCAATGCTTTCTATTATGTATCTTCATTGATCTTCGGATTAAGCTCAACTTCAGTTATCCAGAGATTCCAGTGCTCTACAAATTCCAGTAAAGAGTTCACCCAAAGATGGGAATGGGAAGCAAACAAGCATTTATGAAGTGACTGCTATGGGTCAGGCTCTGTGTTAAGCTCTTTACAGTTATTTTATTTATTCCTCACAACAACCTTATGACATAGGTACTATTAGGATTCTCATTTAACAGATGGGGAAATTGAGGCAGACAGTGGTTAAGTGACTTGTCCATGGTCACACAACTTAGAAAATGTCTGAGGACACATTTGAACTTACATTTTCCTAACTCCAGGTCCTGAATTCTTTCCACTGTGTCACCTAATTGACTTTTCAAAGTGCTATTTTTTTAATGGGCCCTTCTTTCAGAGTTGAAGATTGCAGTCATTAACGAGACTGTCCAATTTCTCAAAGTCAGCTCAGTTTTCTCTCCATGTACTGATGAGAATGGTAACGCCCCTAGGTTAATGTCCATCTACAATGTCTGATCCAGGATCTGCTGGTTGAGCTTTCTAGATTGGCAAATCAACTCCACAGAACTGTCCAGCAAACACATGTTCTTCAGCTACTTGTTTTTTTATTCCTTTGAGGATAGTCGAGACAAACCATTTTGGGTGATTGTGAAGTTCACTGAGGAGGCCCTGTAATGCCCTTCCTTCTGAGAGTAAAGCATTCAGATGCCTTATCCTTTACAGCTTATTGGCCTTTCTCTCTCCTTGGAGACCTTAATCCTCGCCAGACCAGGAATCTTGGTTACTCATGAGTACTTGAAAAATCCTGATGACCCTCCATTGAGCAGATTGCTTTCCATTTCCTTACTCCTTTCAAAAGCTGCTGTAGAGGGGAGAGGGAACAGTCACTCTGCCATTTAAAACCAGACCCCAGAGCTTCAACAAGGCATGGGTTATTTTTAACCATTGCAATTTCTAGTTTCAGCTTTACCAGTTGTTAAGAAATAATAGCCATGGAAATGGATCTGGGAATTTTTCTGGAAAGCACTTGGCAATGATGATGAAAAAGTCACCTAACTGTGAAATTTGCACTCAGCTCTGTACCATTCCTAGGCTAACACACCTACAAGATTAGAGACAGAGGGAAATGACACATATGAACATGATGTGAATAGCAGCACATGGAGTGATAACAAAGAACTGAAAATGAAGATAGAATCATCTTTCAATGTGGCTCTTTGTTCACATTGTTTGGTTGTAGGAAACAACTCACCTAATGTGATATGAAATTGAATACATCATTTGGTTGAAGTGTATTCATTCTTTTTTTTCTTTTTGGACTGGGGAGAAGGCAAGGCAATCAGGGTTAAGTGACTTGCCCAAGGTCCTACAGCTAGTATCAAGTGTCTGAGGTCAGATTTGAACTCAAATCCTCCTGACTCCAAGGCTGGTGCTCTATTCACTGTGCCACCTAGCTTCCCCAAAGTGCCTTCTTTCTACACCAAATTGAAATGAGTCACAGGCAGGTCTAGCTTTAAAGCACTGATAGTAATGACATCAGATTAAAGCAGGCATATTGGAGGGGTGTGGAAAGACAGGAAAGAGAAATCACAAAAGAAAATGGTCAGAAGCCTGCGGCATAAGAGAACAAGACCACATTAGCAGACGTGATGTTAGTGTTGTGGTGGCAACTTTCATCTGATTTTGATTATCCTCATACTCATGGAAACATCAGCAGTAACAGGGAGTAATGTCAGCAGGTCAGATTCCCATTTTGTAGAATTCATTGTCACATAGCCCAACAAATTTCTCAGGGCAAACTACCCACAATCCTAACAGCAGAATCCAGAGGCACAAGTCTCTATTGAGCTATCTGCAGGAGTTATGACCAACCCAAGTTCTCTGATACTCCAGAGAGCCACCAACTTCTCAGATGAGTTGGCGAAAGGTAAATTTGTTTTGTGAAATTCCTAAGTAACAAAGAGCACTTTGAAATGGGGATGGGGCTTTTGTTATGAGTGAGCAACAAATAGGTAGAAGTGAGATAATGCAGAAAGCAACAGACCACTACACTTCCAAAGAAGTTATACATATGGATGAACTTGATTTGACATTGGCAGACTCAAGCCAGCCAGCATGGTCATTGGTAACTGAAAAATTGGAAATTAACCTTAAAACAGTTAATATGATTCATTTCTCTGTTTGCATAGTTTCATTCTTCCATCCTTTCTTCTCTCCTTCCCTTCCTTTCTCCTTCCTTCCCTTACTTCTTTCTTTTCTCATTTCTTTCTTTACTTTTCCAAGTCCTAGATTCCCATCCAAGAAATCTTGGGAATATTATTGTACTGGAGAATAAAAGTCATAAGGAGAGGACGGCTGTTAGAAATGCAGAACCAAGAAATTGGCCAGAGAGAAGGCATGTTATATATGCAGGGTGTTTGGATTGAGGAGGAGTCTCAGTTAACAAGAAGGCTCCACATTTTTACAAAGAAGAACTCACCTAGAATGCTGGAGTCAAAATGACAATGGAAAGAAACTAGGACAATTTGTTGAAAAAAGATTAATTAAATTAATTAAATGAAAAGAGATCCAAGGCAAGTTGTACCTGATAGAAATTCTTCAGTGGCCTGGCTTTTCCCAGTTCGTATTTTGTTTGTTTGTCCATTTTTTAATTGGTGGCAGGAAAGGAGACCCATGAACACCAATTTTCTGGGATGGGCACTGGTCCTGACTGTGCAGGTTTTTCACAGGGAGTTGAGTCAATCTTAAGCTTCATTTTATGGACACTGAAATCCTGTTGTGGATTTTAGGGGGAAAGGAGAATCACAGAGCCACAACAGTTAGAAACTCATTTTCTTATGCAGGAACTTCATTCATTAACAGATGAGCAATTAGATATGATAGCTAGCATTTTATTTTGACTGCCAATTTACTTTCTTTAATTAATATGGAACTGGTAGATTTGTGTATTATGATTGGATGAAAATTAGGCCTGATAATAATATTGTTGAATGCTTATTTATGTAGCTATATGGAACCCCAAATATAGAGAAAGGCCCACACATGGCCAGGGCCTGTGCTTGTGTATGGTTCAAAGGGAGGCAGAACAGACATCTCTAGCCTCTTCTCCTTCCACCATTCTCCAAGGGAGACTTACATTCCAGCCAACAGGGGAAGAGTCCCTGAAGGGGGAACTGGCTTAGAACTGAAGCTCTTCTACTCTCACAAACTGTGGCCCACCTCTCATGCATGGCAGGACCTTCATATCCATCAGTAATGTGAATCCCAGAGCAGTAGGCCTTGGGAATGGAGTTATTTCAAATTTTATACTTAGAGTTCTCTATATTCAGAAATACATATATTTGGGCATATTACTTAGTAATAATTATTTATCCATTGCTAACATCTAGAACCATGACTGGGCCCAGGGTACTTCATCCAGTCTCTTTCTCTAGACAACTAATCTGCTCTGTAACTAGACATATCTTGAATCAAGTTCTCTTCTGGGGGAGACTTACCTTTGATAACAGTGGTCATGTATTTTTTCTCATTTTCTTTACCATATTAAGCCACCCTAGAGCTCTGGACTCAAACTATTATTTAAACCTTATATTGTGATTTGAATTTAGGTCTCCCCCCAAAACGAAGGAAATAGAAAGTTATGCAACACATGATATGGATCAGGTATGGGGCAGGTATTTTTTCCTACATTAAAAAATGCTGAAGGATATAAAATTCTCCCAACATGCATTGACAGAGAGAGTTAAAACAAGAGTCATTAACATCTCCTATAATTACAGTTACAGTTTCTTGGGAGAATGATGTTGAGAACTCATCAGCATGTATAGCAATTTATGGGCAGAGTCACATTTCACTTCATTTCTGTGCTATCAAGCAGCTCCTAGTCATCACATTGATATTGGCCATCAAGGATTAAGAAACTTTCCTGTTCACTAAGCTTTTGGAAGCAACAGAACTTAGGACATGTCAAATTCACATGGTTCTCTCCAAACTTGGCCATGTCTATCTTGAAGCTAATGTTTAGATCCAGAAAGGAAACACAAAATAGAAAGAGAAGCTAAGGTCCCAGGTGCAAACTCATGTAGATAATGTCCCTTGTACTAGCTGACATGTGGGGAAAGTGCTTGTGTTGTGTGTGTTTGGTGAGTTGCGTGTGCACAATTAAGGATGAGTCATGATCTTAATAATTCTATTGGTTGAAAGGGTGTAGCAGCACTTGTACAATTGGTTTAATTAGACTAGAACTTGAAAGCCTTTTATTCTCAATATATTTCCATATTACCTTTAGGTTTCAGATAATATTTTGGCAGTTATCAATCTTAGATAAAATTTTGGTCTTTGGCTGAAGAGAATAGAATGGGTTTAGAATGTAAACCAGTAGCAGACTGTGCATTGAGTTTGGTTTTGGGGAAACACTGTGGAAACTTGTGGTTGACTATCAGGTTTTATATAGGTCAACTTAATCTCAGAATTTATTGCATGATTCCTTTTGGAGTTAGCTACTATTCACATTGAATCTGTTTCATGATATTCTTATAAATCTGCTGAATTTTAGAAGAGTGATGTATATGAAAAAAGAGAGTGGAATTCCCTTTCATGTCACAATAAGAAAGCTGGGAAGACAACTTTGTATTCATGTTGAGAAGTGACCAGGACATACAAGACAGTAAAGGGGAAGGGAATAAGGAGGTGGGAGTGGGGTAATAGAAGGGACAGCAGACTGGGGAATGGGGCAATCAGAATACATGCCATCTTGGGGTGGGGGTGGAGAGTAGAGATGGAAAGAAAATTTGTAACTCAAAATCTTGTTGAAATGAATTTTGAAAACTAAGAATAAATAAATTAATGAAAAAAGATAAGTGTCTAGGTTGGCTTTCTTAAATTTTCCTCCTGGCTCACCTATGGACTCTGCACTTTGCCACTATGCCTTGGCAAGGGCAGCCCCCACCCTTATCTTTCAGCTCCTTTTTAGGTGTTGTCTTTCCCCCCTTTAGAGTGTAAGATCCTCAGGGCAAAGGCAGTCTTTTTTTCTTATATTTGTATCTCCTGGCCTTAGCACTGGGCCTGGTACATCAGGAGCCCTGGATGAATGCCTGTATTCTGTCTGCCTACAACACTTTCCTCCCAACAACCCTGTGAGGCATGTAGTACATAAAGCACTAATGTGCTCGTGACCTTAACCCAGTCTCTAAACTGAGCCTCCTGGAGGTTCAGTGTCCTGCCTATATTCACTCAGTTCAGCAGAGCTTTGAGTCATGTCCCTAGCCTTTTCATGCAGCCCCATACTACCTTCTCAAATATGCAGCCAGTTAATTATGTATTCGAGAAGTTTGACAGGAATCAAAGTCAGACTCCCTGACCTGTAGTTTCTCTCTCTCTCTCTCTCTCTCTCTCTCTCTCTCTCTCTCTCTCTCTCTCTCTCTCTCCCCCACAATTGCCAGTGGTACAGTAAGTCATTAATTATTACTAGCTGATTCTTTTTAAGGGAAAATGAAATTTGCCTTGAAGCTAGATACTCTACTTGCCTTTCCACAATAGACCTTTTCCCTCTTTTGCTTGTCAATTTTACCTTCTTTGCCTCTGATATGCTTGTTATTCATGCACCTTTCTTTGACCTTTCTTGGACTCAGTTTCCCAAAGAAGACATGTTCTCAGCCAGAATGTTTCTGTTTCTCATTCTGTGTTGTCTTTAGCAACATTTCACTTTTATGATATTATAAAATTCACTTCATATTCAGCCCAATTGTTCTGTGGATGTTTGGTAAAAGGCTATGGTGGGATGAGGGTGGTTGTGGAGCTGGGGTGGGGTGAGGGGATACTTTGAACTCCACTGTGCCAAGTATGACCATGTCAGGCTTTCCTCTAATGTCCTACCCTGAATGATGCTTTGCTGTACCCTTCTAAGCTGTGACAACTTCTTTGGCACAATCTGATATGATTACTAGTAACAACAATACCTTCCATTTTATACTGTGAAAAAAACCAACATTTCACGTTTGGTTTTTCATGTTACTATTTTAACAATTCATACAGGAAGCAAAGCAGAGATGCCATCACCATAAAGCAAACTACTTTTCACTTCAAATCATGATCAGTTTTTGGACCTCCCACCAATCTCATATTGAATACTCTTTTGTGACAAATAAAAACAATCAAGAAAAATCACCTGTTTGAATACCCATATCTCAAAATGCCAATGACATTATGACTGCCAAAATGTGCCATTTTCATTTCACCCCATTTCTTATACTTTTTTCTCTCAGGAAACACTAGAACCTATTCCTGGGAATGTTGTGTAGAGTCTGAGTCAATAGGACACAACTCTATCCATTGACTTTTGCCTCATCAGAGATGCTTTCTGAAGTTGTCATTGGTTTTTCTTTGAATTCATTCAGATCCATGGCCCCAACTTGGTGTCACCAATTCTTATGTCTGCTTCCCATGAATTGGAACTTACTTCCAAGATGCATAATCCCATCTTATAGATGTTCAGCTCCTTCAATTGTCAGCCCTGCTGCCAAGACAGTTCATTGCATAACCATGTAAAATATTCCCACGTTGGGGTGGTAGGTGAAGCATTTTTTGGAAGATGATCCCAAATCATGACCTCTTTGCCAATGCTCAGCCCACTTAGACTCATCTCTATGAATTTTGCTCATACTTGTACATTTTTCATCCTACCACACCAAAGGCACAGGCATATAGAAAGCTTCTCAGCCATCTTGTCTCTTGAGTATTTCCCCTTTCTTTGATATATTCTTTCCTAATGCCTTCCCAATAGGAAGTCTTCTATATTATCTAACCAACTATAATATTGATTTACTAATATAATGATTTCTTTACTGAAACCTTCATATACTTCTTTCACCAGAAAACACACATACACATACACACATATGTTCTGATTCTACTTTCAAACTATACTTTGTGTCCATGTCCCATATTTCTAGAATCTATTTTTGTATGTTTTCTTAAAGTACGTATTCAGATATGCTTTTTCCCCCAGATGAGTTTGCAGAAAGCCTTTAATGCTTAGATAATCTCATCACATCTAATGCTTTCATATTCCTGCTTTGTAGACTTCTTTTGATCAGTACTTACCACACTATGTCACATAGTAGATAATTGACACATGTTTCTTAGTTGATTCTTCAATTTCTTTGCTTGTTTTATTTCATAAATTACTTTTTGCCTCTCTATTTTCCCTTTCTCCTTGCTCTTGTTCTCCTTAATCTTATTATTACTGTTCTCATCCTTCTTCTTCTTCTTCTTCTTCTTCTTCTTCTTCTTCTTCTTCTTCTTCTTCTTCTTCTTCTTCTTCTTCTTCTTCTTCTTCTTCTTCTTCTTCTTCTTCTTCTTCTTCTTCTTCCTGCTACTGCTCCTCATCTTCTCCTTTGCCTTCTTTTCTTTCTCCTTTCTCATTCCTCCTTCCTCTTTCTCCTTCTACTCCTTCACCACCACTCTTCTGGAATCATAACTGCTCACTGCATGAAACTGAGTAAATTTGTTTTGCTTTTCAATGTGATGACCATTGTATAAATATGTCTCTGCCTTCTGCTTAGTTCAATATGCACTGATTCACACAAGTCTGCCTTAGTTTTCCTGACCTCTCTCATTTGTCATTTCTCATAGAGCAAAAAAAAATCCCATTGTATGCATATGCCATAACATCTTTATCCAATCCTCAATTGATGGGCAAGTGCTTTGTTTTTCAGTTATTCTCTACATCACAATTAAATCAATGGAATTCTTTTCTCTCTACCTTTGGATTCTTTGGGATATAGATTTAGTAATGCTATTGCTGGCTCAAAGTTCAAAACTGGCTCAAAGCTGGCACAGATTAGTGACTTAAGGATATAGTCCCAAACTGCTTTCCAGAATTGTGGTACTTGTGGACTTTTCCTGCCTAGTTGCTCAAACAATGGCCATTTTCTCAATAGTTTGAATAAAATTCACACACTTGCATCTATCTTTCACCACATTCACATTCAAGGTGGTACCAACAGACAAGCATGTGCACACACAACACACACACACACACACACACACACATTTTTCACCAAACAATATTCGCTCACGTCCAGTGAACACTTTCCTCCTTTTCTGCAAGGGTATTGTGAAAATGTTTGCCAAATGTCTCGCTCTCTGAGATCACACTAAATTTCATCCAAACAGAATTTTATGGTCCCATCCGAGTCTAATAAAACACTTCTTTAGGGCTTTAAAATTTACGAAGTGTTTTAGATCTATTGTCTCTGTTGATGCTCAAAACAACCTTGAGGAGAAGGTATCTATGACTATTAAATTCTCTGACATTATGTTTTTTTCAATAAAAATGGGGATGAGTAACTTCTTTAAGGTTGGCGACTAGGGCAAAGCCAAGATTGAAACCCAGATTTCCTGACTCTAAGCCCAATGTACACCCAAATATATATTAACTCAAAATGTGACAGCACCTGCTAGAGGAAAATAACTTTCACTTTCATGAAGAAGGCTAAAATCAGTATCACACCAGATTTTTCAATCTTTCAATTTCTAGATTTCTTTAGCCAATACCATTTGTAATCAAATGTCAAGAAATCACTTAAAATAATCACTCTCTTTGACTGATGAGGGCTCAGTATCTCCAAAGGAACTTGAATCACAAGAAAACGAGAATGGTATTTTAAATTAGGGAAGAAAGGAGGAAAATGGGCACTGAATAATCTTAGAATGTAAATAATTAACCAAATGAATTGAAGAACTAGAATATTTATAAGATAAAATATTTATAAATTAGCTTTAAAAGTCAGTTATGTAATATTCCATTTTTATACTCATTATTTTACACTCTTTTATACTCTTATTATTTTTAGAACAAGTCCTTTGTGAATTTGGCTGCCTACCTAGCACCAAATTCTGCATAAAAATGCAAAAATATGGTCATATTCCATTTCGGAAATTGAGATGTTTGTTTGTTTCCCTTAGGCACTCCAGCACCCAGGGAGAGTATAAATGATTATCACCCAATCTAGAGCCCAATATGGAAAAGTAAGACATTCCAATCCACCACTTTACACTGCTTTGACTCTTACTGCTTCTTGGCAATTCAGGGACAAGAACAACACACAAGAGAGAACAAATAAATAGAAATGGAAGAAATAATATTCAGCAGAAGTACAAATGTATATTTTAAGCCTGCAGGTTTTTAAGAAGGAAGGAAAATTTCAATAGCTAAATTTGACAGAATCATAAAAATTTGCCTTAAATTCATGGTTTGGAAAAAACAAACACTGTAGTACCTTAAACTTTACTATTCATGAAGATCCAAAAAATGCCATCTTTTATCTCTCCAAAGAGGTGTCTTCAGATTCATAACTAAACTCAATTCTGAATGTTCCCCAAAGGAATGCAAATGCAGTTTGAACCTCAATATTAACATGTTCCACTTAGTGAGCCTAAAATCACAAAAGCATCTGACTTCAGAGACAGAAGGGAACAGAGAGGTCTTCTGGCCCCAACCTCTTTGGCATTTGAGCAAAGCTCAATCTAGATCAAAAGTGACTTGCCGAAGGTCTGATGAGTAGAAAGCCTCCATTTTGGGAAGTAGAAAGCTCATGTTCTCCTATTTGCTCATCTCTTCCTTTCTCTGCCTTTTTGTTTTTCATTTAGATTCAGGACAAACAAAAGCAGGAGAGGTCAGCCCAGAAATGGAAAAGGACCAACACTGGCTCAATTGAGAATGAAATCTTCAGACTGTAAGCAATGAACCTGACTTCTCTTTCTGCTAATACTCTAGAACCCAATAAAGGATGTTTTCATGGACATCTAGAAAAAAAAGGAACTGTTCTAACAGAGAGTCAGACTGGCTTCTTTAAGAACATCTCTTACCACATTCATCAAACTTTTTTTACTGACAAAGTAACTAAGGTGGTAGATAGGGAGAATGAACAAGTCTCAGTACGACACTATTTCAACAGGCCAGAAAAATAGGCTCAATCAGGTAAGAGGAATTTTAACAGAGAAGTAAGACAATGTGGTTTAGTGGCTATAGAGATGACTCTGAAGCCAAGAAGCTTGAGCTCAAGCACTTCCTTTGATATACATTGGCTAAGTGACTTTGGCAAGTCACTAACCTGTTAATGCCCCAGGTCTGAACTTAACATCTCTGATCTCAAGAACTGCTTACATTATGAAAAATTAGTGAGTACTGCAAAGAGTTCTGGTTTATGTGCATTAAATCCATTAAAATTTACAATATTAGAAATTCAAGTGACAGTATTATTATGAAAATAGTTTTGACCTCACAGATTCTGAGACAGGGTTTCAGAGATGTCCTCAGCATGCCAGATCATACTTCTAAAACTGCTGCTCTGCTGCTCAAAGGAATTCTCTAAAACAATTCATGTCCTGCATAAGGAGAGACAGTTTCTCTAATGGGTACTTCTCTATGCTGGTAAAACAGAGTCCCTATCCCTAATAGTCCCTATGCCTTTAGAAAGATTAAAGGTAAAGTTACCTACTTAAAGGCCAAAAATTACTTCACCAAAATAGGACCTAAGTGGGGTAGGAGAGAGACAGATAATTATTCCTTTGAAAAAAACCTGGTGGTTTTAGTGGATAGCAAGCTCAATATCCCAACCTTTGGGGATGTCCACTACTTGCTGGATGTCAATTACATAGTGATATGATCATTACTATCATAGTATCCTTTGGAACCAGACTCATGTGAAAGGGAAGCTGTCACAACTATTGGAAACTGGCAATATATTCCTCATTCCCCAATCCATTTCAATCATCTGAAGGACCTTGGATTTTGTTCTTTTGTTCTTTACTGTCATCCCTTCTTTGCCTAAGAATCCCAGCTCATTGGAAAGAGCTTTGGTTTAGAGAAAAGTGTCTGACTAAGTTCTCAGGAAGTGTGGCTTCAGATCCTGATAGAGATTTACTAATCACATGACCCTGGGCAAGGCCCTTCACTTCTCTAAGTCTCAGTTTATTTATCTGACAAATGTATGAGTTTGACTCTATGGTCATTAAGGTTCTCCTCCCCCCTCCCACTCTAAAATGTTATAAACAAAATTCTTGAAGAGTTTTGAGGATCTCTCCATTCTTCTTTCAGAATGGATTTTAAGAGTGTGTGTGTGTGTGTGTGTGTGTGTGTGTGTGTGTTTAATTGACCAGGGTCCCCATCTAGAAACTTGGAAAATCTCTCCAGGGAAGATGAGGCAGGGGCCAATGTCAAACCCTGCCATCTTCTATCACAATTAAGTTTTATTAAAACTAAAATCCTATCTATGATGCAACAAATAAGCTACAGCAAGCCAAAGCCCTAACCATAAATGATTGGCTTCCTCACAGCTACTAAAAACACCATGCTTCTCTGTGAATCATCAGGAGCAGCACTGCAATGTAGTCCACTAAACACCCTGAAACCCATTCCATTGCTCCTTCATTGCCTACTGTATATTTGTCTTAAAACAAGCCCATGTAGAACCTCTGCCTTCTCCTGGGTAGTAGCCTTCCTTGGCCACCTAAAGAACAGAAGTGTGCTTAGAGCCACCTCAGTTCAGCTCAGGAAAGAAAATTGTTAAATGTTCAGTATGAACTGTTAAACGCCTCAGAAATCAGCACACTACAATTCTGGGATTGGTCATATTGTGACATGTCTAGAGTTAAGAAAATGATAGAAAAATCAATAATATGTATTTGTGAGAAGTGTTTCATGGGTACATTTTTCCCTTGAGATGCAGACATTAAATTTTTATCAACACAATACTTTCAGGAATCCACACATGTTACTGAGTGTTCCAGATTTCAGAAGAAATGGTTAAGAATTTTTTTTCATAGTCTTGCCATCAGCTACAGTTCTTTCTGGGAGAACTTCTTCCACAGAGTATTCAAAACATTGTTTTCTCTCTTTAAGGTTAATTTCCTCCTTTTATAGTCTAATGGCCTTGGTAGACACATGCCTGAGCTTACCCAGGAGCAGAGCTTTAGTATTACTCCTGCAGAATGACTCCTCTGCTCTCCTTTGGAGTTAAGCTTCTACCTTTTGCTTCATGAGTCATCCAAAGATGCTAGCCTTAGCAGATTGGGTTTCTGAAATCACAACCCACACCTAGAATCCTGGCTACTTCTCTCTCCATGCCTACCTCTTAGAATCCTTGGTTTCTTTGGAAGGATGTCTCTTGTGCCTCCACCTCCACAAAACATTTCTTTTTGCCTCACTCCAATTTATGTGCTCTCCTCTCACAAAAAGAACTTGGTATTAGTTTTGGAGCTATTGTATATAATTTTCTGTTTTAATGTTGTAACTCCCTACCATCCTGTATAGATCACCACCTTCTTGAGGTATAGGACAGTATCCTCTTGCCTTTCTTTCTCCAGAATCGAGCACAGTGCCTGGCATATGGTAGGTGCTTAAAAACTGTTTGTCAAATTTAATTAAATAATTTAATTGTATTGATTCCTAGGTCTTAATGTCTCTTCCCTGGGGACTCCTATATACTGTTCCAGATATTGACCAGATGTTAACTGTATTTATAGTCCCCCAACTTCCTTTCCACAGGAAGCCTTTCTACCCTTAAGATTCTCTGAAGTTAGTCTGGGTTGGGAAGGCCAGAGTTTAGATTGGCTCCTATCTATTTTTTAGGAATTCAGAGAAGGGGAAATGCATCAGAAATAAAACCAGAGCCTAAACACCCTGTGCATACTCCATAAATGTGTGTGTATGTGTGTATGTGCACACACACACACACACACACACACACACACAGCAGTACAATCAAACTCAACAAGCATGAAATAATCACTTAAGGTGTCCAAGGCACTTTGGTAGATGTTGTAGATAGATGAAAACAAAATAGTCCCTACTTTCAAGAAACCCACATCCAACTGTATTAAAAGATTATTGATGCAAGCCTCAAAAGGGGAAAATTATTTCAGTAAAACTTCAACTCAGAGACAACACAACTCTAGTAACATAATAAGCAGAAGCAACTGCTTTGTGTTCAGATATCTAGTTGACAAGTAAATCTGCAGATTGCTAGTCAGGAATACATGAAGTGAATGAATACCTTCAACCACTCACTCACTCAGCTAAGAAAAGTTGCTGAAGTGAAACTGGACACTTAATTAGACACTTAATAATTCTCAAACTAGGAGCATCCAGAAATTGACAGAGTCATCAAGATCTGTAATGGCATTCATTTAGGAGTACAAGTATCAAGATGACCACAGAGGTTATGACATCCTTATCTGTCCTTCAGATTATGGGTCAGCTACAGGGTCTGATACTCAGGTTAGTTGGGCATTCACAATAAGCCATCTTTGCTATTCTTTTAGGAGTCTTTAATTTCTGTCCCCTTCTGTCTAGCACACATATTTCAGAGTGAAGGTTGTTGTCTTGTTATGTGTTAATTTCTCTCCTGTGGGTTAGTGATTTAGCTCTTCTCCTGCCAGTGGTGTTCCTTGACTAGCAACTTCTACTTCTCCATTAAGATAAGTCCTTCTGAATCCTAGGAAATTTCTTGGGCCCAGGGAGCAGCTGTCATGACTAAATTAAATCCACCAGATAAAAGCAACCGAAAAAAGTGTCTGAACCCACATGGACCAAAGCAAGTCACAATCATGGTGATGCTCGCTTCCCTGGCTCAGTGATACTTTCATCTCTCATTTTCATCTTACTACTTTACTAACATAGACATTTATATCAGTTAAATGCACCAGACTTTATCTGGCCAAAGGAACCCATTATTTTGTAACAAAAATTGACAGCCCCACCACAGATGATATCTATAAATTATTCTGATTATAAGGAGATTTGGATTATCGGCTCTCAGAAGGTCTTTGAAGGGGAATCATATCTAGCAAAACTAGTAACAGATGTGATATGCATAAAAGGACATTCGTTGATAACTGAAAAAATCCACCAAAGTACAAAAAAAGAAACAATCTTAATGATTTTCATGTGAGAATTTCTAATATATATTATTACATCACCTCTTGAGGAGAATATACTGAACATGACTTAATGAAAACATCTCCTTTTTATGCAGTCTTTTGTGATTTACTAAATGTTTTCACTGGTACCCTGGAAGACAACAAATGAAAGTATTATCATCACCATTTTATAGAAGATGAAACAAGCTGTGAGAAATTAAGTCATTTGTACATGATTGTAAACCTAATACAGAAACTGCAAGTGCCTTGAAGGGAGGGACAATTTCAGTGTGGTTTTGTGTACTTGTTTCAAGTGTAGTGTTTGGAATATAGTAGACCTTTACTAGCATTTTGTTGATTGATGGAAGCGCCTGAAAAAAGAATTTGTACTGAATGAACATAGTAGGATATAAGTTTCTGGAAGGTAAGGACTTGTCTTCTTATGTGTTAATTTCTCTCCAGTGGGTTAGTGATTTAGCTCCTCTCCTGCCAGTTGTGTTCCTTTGTATCCTGAGCACCTGGCATATAATTGCTGCTCAAAAAATGTTTCTTGCATTGAGTTGAATTGTATTTGGAGTCTAATGTTCTAACCACTCCACTGTACCTCCCATCTCAATTGAATTGCGTGGCACCTCAAAGACATCAACAGTATCCCTTAATATGTTTCCTTTCCTTGGATGCCAGGCTCTGTCAATCCTCTTGCTGTTATGGTCTAGATCTCTGGTTCCTAGTTCTCAACCAAACTCCCTTTTGAATTTACTGGTGAAATTCACACACACATACCTGGAACGTACGCACTCCATATGCTTATTTCTTCAGCTTCCCATAAAGCTCAGCCCAAGTTCCATCTTGCCTGATTCCTTTACCTATTAGTGCCCCCACTGAAATTACCTTGCCTATAATGTGCAGTTTTGGATATGTATTCTCTATTAAATCCTAAGCTCTTTGAGGACAGGGGTGGTTTTCACTTGGTCTTTCTGTCCCTTGCACTGAGAATATTGCCTGGCACATATTAGCTACTCAATGCATTTTTGTTGTCTGACTAAATGTATCTAGAGTTTGGCTCACCCTCCTTCTAGTTAATTTGAAGAGTTGGTAAGAGATATTGGAGCATTTTAGTTAGGTTTAAGTGTTTGTGTGCTGGGGCAGTTAAGATAAAAGACACCTTGCTAACCTTGAGCAACAACAGGAAACCACAAGTATAACTTAGTTTCCTTGCTGGGAGGGAAGGTGAAAGTTCTTGAATATTTGAGTTTTTTGGGAAGGAAGATGAGTACTCCAACAACATGGGGGAATTAGTCTAGGAAGGAAGCCAGAAAGAAAAAGTTTCTGAAGGAGTGGGAAGAAATCAATGTCAAGTGGTGGGTGTGGGGAACATAGAACCATGGAGACAGAGGACAATGGATTCTGCACCATCAGAACCACACAATAGATAGGAGGTTCTTCTGTTATTTGTAGCTGAAGAGCTCAGGGAGACAGATGTCAGCCGCATTTAGTACGTGTTTGATACGTGGATACAGCTTTTGAAAGCCCTAGTTCCAGGAGCAGGAAGAATAGGCATGGAAATAGCATGTTTTCATTGCATTTTAGAGCATCAGCTTCCAGAGGGAGATCTGTCCAGAGACATGCAAATGTGCACACCAAGGGAGTTGTGTTTGTTTTCCTGACTGAGGTCTAGACAAGTTGTGTCCATGGAAATTGAAGGCTAATCTATTTCGCTGTGCTAGGAAAGGAGGAAATGACACCACGAACACCAAGTTGTACTACAGATTACTAAGGAGGATAGGAATGGGGGCATCTAGATAAGATGGGAAGGGTGGAGTATTCACAGGAAACAGAAAAACAAAATAATAATAACAGTAATAATAATGATAATAATAACAATGTAGTGAAAGAGGCGGATTGAGATAAGGGCCAAATGTGTAAAAACATGGCAGCAGTAAAAGAAGAGGTTTTTATATAAGTGGAACTAAGACATAGCTATGCATCTCTTTTCTTGCTGGGTGATTTTAGAAATTATGAAGAATTATCACACCAAGCTCCATGGAACAGTAAGAAGTTTATAATCAGTAGTGCCTCTCTCTCTCTCTCTCTGTGTGTGTGTGTGTGTGTGTGTGTGTGTGTGAGAGAGAGAGAGGATTTTTGTGAACACCCCCCCCCCCACCAAGGAGAAAGATATATGCAAATTTTAATATTTCTATAAATGGATTCCTAACTTCTTCTGATGACCACATCTTCATTAGTGCATGAATCAACATAGCTGTGGGGTATGTTTCTTTTGGCTAATGCTGTATCACTTCTTGGATAGAAAGGCACCATATTTTAATATTTGTTATGTGGATTGTAAAAATGGCCATTGACATACCTCTCACTAAGAAGTCACTGAATGCTTGTTAAGATTGTGTAGTTGGCATAGTGTTTGGGACAAATGAACTAATCATCTGAGCTCAAAGTCAAGGAGACTATTAAGCAGTTTTTTGTGTGTATCCTCTACTTTCACTAACCTGATTTTAAGAAATTCACAAAATAGTGAATAGTAGAAGATGCGGAAGTAACCTAAAGATTACTTTATAGGAAATATAGCTAAGCCTTAATAGCCGAATCCCATTCATAGATAAAACTAGAATGTGGGATCACAAACAATAGCAAAATCTAACATATGTGCTGGCCTTTTTATACAGATTTGTCATCAATGATAAAGGTGAAAATAATTCATCCAGACTTAACGATGGTGAACCTCAGGGACTTGTGCAAGAATACCAATGTCACTGATCATGAAGAAATCTCTAATGGAAGGAGCATCACTTTTAAATGCACTATGGGATCACATTTTAAAACATCATGCCAGTAATCAGTGACGATTGATTAAGCCTCCTTTATTTACCAGGCCTTGTTGGGCTGAAAGGAAGAAGCTTTACAAAATAATGCAAAAAAATGGACAGTAATTTTATCAAAATGAGAGGAAGTGGAGGAAGGGATTAAAAAAATAGCAATGAGCCCTGGTCCATATGCCTGTCTTGGCTTTTGCATCTATCAAATCTTTCTGAAAATGGTCTTCCTTCCCTCTACTTGCACCCTATCCTCCATGAGAGCAGAGTAGAAAAGAGTTATCACATCCCATTCCTGGAAGCTTTGCCATCCTCAATATAACTAAAGATTATGTTAACATTGTGGTTTTTTGTTTTGTTTTGTTTTGCTACCGCATAAAGTTCTAACACACATTGAATCTGTGGTCCACTAAAATTCCCAGATCATTTTCAGGTAAAATGCTATCCAAATACACTTTATTTTCCTTTGTTTGTTTGTAAAGTTTTTTAAACCAAGAATGAGACTACATTTATCCATATTCAGTTTCCCTAACCATATCTCTAATGTAATATTCTAGAATTTCCCCAAGAATAGAAGTCAAGTTCATTGTACTAGAGGGTAGAAATGTTGAGGGTTGAGGGAGATGACATCCAGGAACAGAAAGACTGGAGTTTCCAGATGAAGTCCTTGATGGGGAGTGCCCCTCAAAGACCTGAGTACTGGAGAGGGTCAGGGCCATCTGGAATGAATTCACCATCTCAAACATTCTTCGAGTCAAGGTGGCAAAGATTTATTATGCTTTACAGCAAGCAAGAGTTCTTAGGGAACCTGCAACTTTACACAGGTGCTGGAAAAGTTTAAATACTAGATTTGGGGGTGAAACATGTCAATTACACTTTTTGGGGTGGGATTAGGGAGTGGTTAAGGGGTGGTCAATTCTTAAAGGAACATGTACTTTTTGTATCTACTGCGCAGGTATCTTACCCAGAGTTCACTGGGAAATAGCCCAAGGTGGGGCTACCTGGGGGTGAGGTTTTGACTGTGAAACATCACTAAGTCAACCAAAGGTCAGGGCTGACTAGAAATATCCAGGTGGCTTCCATCAAATGTCTTGTTAAATAAGACGAAAGTAAGGGAGTATACATTTGACTATGTCTAGGATACATAGCAGTAAGGTCAGTAAGTAGTAAATATTTTTATGCCCCAGTGCACAGCCAATTAGCATGTACACAAGGAGTTGGACCAATAAATTCTATAGGTGCAGCTGGCCACAGTGTCAGGAGGAGAGATAAGTGTTTTGTCAAGGCATGCTGCCCTTGAAATGGGGAGAAACTGCTAGGACCAATGCTTTGAAACTAGGGAGAGATATGATTTTAGAACTGGATGTGATTTTGGAATTGGGGTCCAGGCACAGGCACCCCATTCTAATTACCAATCAGGTTAATGCTTCTAATTATGGTTTAAGAAGGATGCATTTTTATTCACAGAGTATATCTAATGATCAAAGGGATCTAACAGACAATTTCTGAATTCCTATTATGATCAGTTCTTGACTTTCTGTACTTAGAAGTTACGTTGGAGAAAGGGAAGTCAATAAGCTACTCTACTGTTAGGGATGAGGAAGAGAATGAACTTTTATTAAGCACCTACTATGTGTCAGTGTGCCAAAAACTTTACAAATATTACCATGTTTGCTCCAAACAATGACCTGTGAAGGTAGGTGCTGTTATTATTCCCATTTTATAATTGAAGAAACTGCAAGACTTAGGTTGAGTGACTCACCCAGGGTCACACAGCTAATAAGTTACCGACGTTAAATTGTATCTCAGATCTTCTTGACTCCAGATCCATTTCACCATGTAGTTGCCTGTTTTCTCATGCAGGAACCTCCCTCAGCAATTGAAGCCTCATCTACCTGTTGGATCATCCTACCAATCCTGTGGCCTACTCACTATGGAATATCCATGCACCAAATCTACCCCCTTTAGTGAATTCTTCTTGAAGCCTCTTCTTTGTGGAGGGGGCCAGGAAGGCCTTCATACCCCTTTCATTCCTGTCCCTGGCGTTTCGGATGTCAAAAGCAAACCCCTGTACCAGTTACCTTCACATGCATGCCCTTTACCTCACTTTTAAAGCTCTTCTTCTCTGTGTTATTTCCCCTATTAGAATAGAAGCTCCCAGAGGGCAGACACTAGCACTGTCTCCCGTACTTAGCACAGTAAGCCCTTAAGAAATGTCTTCTTCCTTTTTTTCATTCCTTAGTGCATTGTACTAGGTGTCAGACATTTAAAAAATGAAATAGGCTCTGGCATCAGTCAGGCAGCATCTGTTAAGAGCCTACTATATGCCAGGAACTGTGATGAATTCTGGGAGCTCAAATCTATAGGTTACATTTGCCTGCAGAATCCACCAAGTACTCAGACAAGTATATGCAAAATATAGTAAACCTGCAAAGCCTTTTCAAGAAGCAGAAGGTCCTATTAACAGGTGGGATCAGTAAAGGCATTCAGTTGGAGGCAGCATTTGACCTGTACTTTAAAGAAATCACAGCTTTCTCAGAAGTTGATGAGGGTAATAGGAGACATTGCTGTTGACTGAACGAGTCCTTACCCTGCATTTCCATCACTCCGTTCATGTTTATTTCCTGGGTCTGTTTGGGGAAGTTGCTTAACCTACACGAGCGTCAATTTCCTCATCTGTAGACTAGGTAGTCTAGACAGGATGGCCAATGGACATCCGAACCCTAGACCTATGCTATACTAGGTAGGGAATGAATTTCTATCTTAAAGCACTGCCCATGCAAAAACATGACCTGGGAGATGTTATTGTCTCCAAAGCTGAAGTAAAGAACAAGAAAAAGGCAGATAGGTGGTACAGTACGTAGAGTGCCAGGCCTGGAATCAGAAAAACTTATCTTCCTGAGTTCAAATCTGGTCTCAGACACTCACCAGCTATGCGAAAATGAGCAGGTCACTTAAATCTGTTTGCCTCAATTTTCTCATCTGTAAAATGAGCTGGAAAAAGAAATAGCAAAGCACTCCAGTATCTCCGCCAAGAAAACCCCAAATGGGCTCGTGAAGAGTTGCACATAATTAAAAGTGACTGAAGAACAGAAACAGCAGCATTCCCAGGAAACTTTCCCCACCACTGAAGTCCCTCCTAAAAGAAAATTTATAAACAAAAGAATTTAGAGAAAGTTTAGACTTTTTTTCTTTAAGTGGCAAAAAAGGGAGACAAGTTTCCCCAGCTAATAGAATAAACTGATTCATAGAAATGGACAGTCCTTTAAACGAGGCTATGGATGGCAGAAGACATGTCCAAGGTGAGTTTTTATCGCAAATAAAGCCTTTGATTGAAACTTGAGTGTGCATCTGTAACAACATAGATCAGAATCACCTCCCCACATGGTCCAGGTAGAAGGAGGCTGCACCTGAAGAATGCCTATGAACAGGCTCAAGCCTGGGGAGACATAGCTTATCAAGGAATGGCAGCAAATGGAATAGGAAAAATTAGAGGCAAGTCTTCTATTGGACTGACTGGCAAAGGAGGTATTTTATGCCTTTGAAAATGGAAAATAAAATGATAGCCTGAACTGCTGCAAAGACAAAATGTCCCAAGAGCTTTTGGCCCTCAATTAACTGAGAGCATGGCAAGTTGAGTTTGGGTGCATAAAGTCTATTTAAAATGTTGCTCCTAAGCAGGTCGAATATCTACAAATCAAATGAAAGGAAAGGTCTATTGTTAACTCTTACAACATTTCAGATAATCTGCCTTCCTCCCAAACTCTTGCTCCCCATTTGAACTGGCTCTGTTATTCACCTTGGAATGAATGAAAAAAGAAAATTCTAATTTCTTATCAAGTGCCAAGCACTGTGCTCAGGCCTGAAGATACAGATCTAAAAAGCAAGCTCTCAAGCAGCTCATACTTCCATTGCAGTAGACACAGGGCAGTTGGAAAGGCCAGGAAGGCCTAATGGAGGATGACAAGGCCTGGTCCAGAAAATGTCACCTGAATTATCTAAGGAAAAAGTCTTGAGGAGGATGATACAGGCTCGTCTTCCCCAACTCTTTGATTTACCTAAATGTAAGGACCTAAGCATGTGTCCCTAGGGAAATAGTGACACAGAGAAGATGTGGAATTTCACTGGGGAATTCTGGAAGAATGGAGATAGCTTGGATCATGGAGGTGGTTTGGTAAGAGATTAGTTTATTTGTAGGTCCCCATTAATTCAGAGCTATCCTTCTCTATGGGAAAAAGCACCTGGAAATCTCATGTAGTCATATTTAGAAAGCACAGCTAATGGAAAGGGAGTGTATTAAGTGCAAAGAGTCAGAGGCTACGGTTGTGGAAGTGGAGTCAGGGTGAAGGGTTCCAATCATGTCTCTGACAATTCCTAGATGTACAATCCTAGGAGAGTGACATAACCTATTGGGGTCTCAGCATCCTTATCTCTAAAATGGACATGATAATAGTATTTATCTTATGGGGCAACTGTGGGGAACAAATGAGATTTTGCCTATAAAGCTTCTTCCATATTTAGTCTGGTCACTGGATGGCTACCTTCAGGCTTTGAGTGGTCCTTTGGCACACTCACTTTTACCATGGTCTCAGTGTAACTTCTCCATTTTGCACAAGAACTATTACAAAAACCTCTAAAGAGAAAAAAAACACGGGAAGCATGCTTTTCAGTTTTCTAAGGTCTTTTTTCCCTCTCCCTTTTTCTAAAGGTTAGTGATCAAAAATGCCAAAATCTTCAAAGAAGGTCTTTTTTCATTTTCCTCTGAGTCAGAGACAACTAAATGGATGAGTTTCTAACTTCATAAACCAATTTACCTTTGGGCTCAAACAGAGCATGAATAGCTTCAGAATAATGTCTCTTCTTCAGTGAAAAGTTAGGAGAAATGAAGGCCATTCTTAAGGGAGCAAGCCTATATGCTTCTTTTACTGAAGTCTTCATAAATGAGAGGATTAATCGGAAAAAAAGAATAATTTGCCATCACTTTATCTACCATGACGGCTTTGGGTTAAGTGAATATGTATATTAACTACAGTGCTGAAGATTCTCATTACTTGAATCTTAGAGGAATTCTCGAGATAATCCCATGCTTCAACCACAACCTCCTACAAAACATCTTTAATAAGAAACTGTTCCACCTCCACTGGAAAACTTCCAGTGACGGAGATAGTGTAGAAGACACACAGCTACCCCGCGGAGTATCCCATTCTACTACCTCCACTGGAAAACTTCCAGTGATGGAGATAGTGTAGAAGACACACAACTACGCCGTGGAGTATCCCATTCTACTACCTCCACTGGAAAACTTCCAGTAACGGAGATAGTGTAGAAGACACACAACTACGCCGTGGAGTATCCCATCCTACTTTTCGTCGGTTCTAATAGTTAGGAACATTAGTTGTCCTTGTCATTGTTGCTTTTGTTGAATTACAGGCTTACAAGGGACCTTGGAAGTTTCTAACCTTACCTATACATAAAGAGCAATCACCTCCAAATTGGACACAGAAAAAGGTTCAACTAACTTTCTTTGAAAGGCCGAGGAACCAAGAAAGAGAACTTTTTAATATGGATCTTATTTTCCTCCACAAGAAGAAATTAATTGTTGAGACAATGATGGGAACCATGGACTGGGAAAGGCTGTGAAGGCTTTGCTGAACAAGAGGTATATGCTCCCAGGGTGGAGCCAAGATGGCGGCTGGAAAGCAGGGACTAGCATGAGCTCCCCGCCGAGTCCCTCCAAAAGACTATAAAAAATGGCTCTGAATCAATTCTAGAACTGCAGAACCCACAAACTAGCAGAGGGACGCAGGGCTCCAGGCCAGGACAGCCTGGATGGTCTCTGGGTAAGGTCTATTCCACATTCACCTGGGAGCAGAGTGGAGGGGAGCGGAGCAGAGCCCAGTGTGGGTGGTGCGGACCAACCAGACCAGAAGCCAGGTGGAGCGTGCCCTAGTGCCCTAAATCAGTGAGCTGCAGCACTTACCAGACTTCTCAACCCACAAACACCAAAGACAACAGAGAAGGTTAGTGGGAAAAGCTGCGGGACTGGAAGGAGTTCACACTTCAGCTACCACCCACGGGGCAGCAGAGGTGGGGCAGCTACAGAACTACAGCCGTTGTTGCTTTTGGCCCCAGGCACACCTGGTGGGAGGAATTAAGTGGAGGATCAGAGCAGGAGTGAAGAGCCTGCTGAAGATCTAAGTCCAGTCTGGGTTGGGGGTTCTTGGGGAAGGAGGAGTGCTTGTGTGGCAGAGCTGGCACATCCCCCCCAAGCTTGGAAAATAGTTCTCTTAACTCTACAAGCAGTCATACCCCACTGAAAAACTCAAGGGTCAAGTTAGTTGGCTAGGAACATGGCCAGACAGCAAAAATGAACCCAGATTCAGTCTCAGACTTTGGAATTTTTCTTTGGTGAGAAAGAAGACCAAAACATGCAGCCAGAAGAAGTCAACAAAGTCAAAGAGCCTACAACAAAAGCCTCCAAGAAAAACATGAGCTGGTCTCAGGCCATGGAAGAGCTCAGAAAGGATTTGGCAAAGCAAGTTAGAGAAGTAGAGGAAAAATTGGGAAGAGAAATGAGAAGGATACAAGAAAACCATGAAAAACAAGTCAATGATTTGCTAAAGGAGACCCAAAAAAATACTGAAAAATACACTGAAGAAAACAACACCTTAAAAAATAGACTGCCTCAAATGGCAAAAGAGCTCCAAAAAGCCAATAAGGAGAAGAATGCCTTAAAAGGTAGAATTAGCCAAATGGAAAAGGAGGTCCAAAAGACCACTGAAGAAAATACTACTTTAAAAATGATATTGGAGCTAGTGGAAGCCAGTGACTTTATGAGAAATCAAGATATTATAAAACAGAACCAAAGGAATGAAAAAATGGAAGACAATGTGAAATATCTCATTGGAGAAACCACTGACCTGGAAAATAGATCCAGGAGAGATAATTTAAAAATTTTTGGACTACCTGAAAGCCATGATCAAAAAAGAGCCTAGATATCGGGTTTCAAGAAATTATCAAGGAGAACTGCCCTGATATTCTAGAGCCACAGGGCAAAGCAGAAACTGAAAGAATCCATCAATTGCCTCCTCAAATAGATCCCAAAAAGAAATCTCCTAAGAATATTGTCGCCAAATTCCAGAGCTCCCAGATCAAGGAGAAAATACTGCAAGCAGCCAGAAAGAAACAATTTCAGTATTGTGGAAACATAATCAGAATAACCCAAGATCTAGCAGCTTCTATGGAATACGATATTCCAGAGGTCAATGGAGCTAGGATTAAAACCAAGAATCACCTACCCAGCAAAACTGAGTATCATGCTCCAAGGCAAAATGTGGATTTTCAATAAAATAGAGGACTTTCAAGCTTTCTCAGTGAAAAGACCAGAGCTGAATAGAAAATTTGACTTTCAAACACAAGAATCAAGAGAAGCATGAAAAAGCAATCAAGAAAAAGAACAAGAAAAAGAAATTGCAAGGGACTTACTAAAGTTGAACTGCTCTATTTACATTCCTACATGGAAAGATGATATGTGTGATTCATGAGACCTCAGTATTAGGGTACCTGAAGGGAATATGCACATATATATATACATATATATGTTTATGTATATATATATATGTATATGTAAGTGTGTATGTATGTATATATGTATGTGCATATATATATATATATTTATATATATATATATATATATATAGAGAGAGAGAGAGAGAGAGAGAGAGAAAGAGAGAGAGAGAGAGAGAGAGAGAGAGAGAGAGAGAGAGAGAGAGAGAGCAGGCACAGGGTGAGTTGAAGGTGGAGGGAAGATATCTAAAAGAAATAAAATCAAATGAAGGGATGAGAGAGGAATATATTGAGAGAGGGAGATAGGGAGAGACAGAATGGGGTAAATTATCTTGCATAAAAGTGGCAAGAAAAAGCAGTTCTGTAGGAAGAGAAGAGAAGTCAGGTGAGGGGGAATGAGTAAATCTTGCTCTCATCAGATTTGACCTGAGGAGGGAATACCATACATAATCAATTGGGTATCTTACCCCACAGGAAAAAAGGAGGAAGAAGGTAATAAAGGGGGGATGATAGAAAGGAGGGCAAATGGGGGTGGAGGTAATCAAAAACAAACACTTTTGAAAGGGGACAGGGTCAAGGGAGAAAATTCAATAAAGGGGGATAGGTTAGGAAGGAGCAAAATATAGTGAGTCTTTCACAACATGAGTATTGTGGAAGGGTTATACATAATGATACACCTGTGGCCTATGTTGAATTGCTTGACTTCTTAGGGAGGGTGGGTGGGAAGGTATGAGGGGAGAGAATTTGGAACTCAAAGTTTTAAAAACAAATGTTTAAAGACAAAAAAAAAGTTTTTGCATGCAACTAGAAAATAAGATACACAGGCAATGGGGTATAGAAATTTATCTTGCCCTACAAGAAAGAAAGGGAAAACGGGATGGGAGGGGAGTGGGGTAACAGAAAGGAGGGCTGACTGGGGAACAGGGCAACCAGAATATACGCCATCTTGGAGTGCAGGGGGAGGGTAGAAATAGGGGGAAAATTTGTAATTCAAACTCTTGTGAAAATCAATGCTGAAAACTAAATATATTAAATAAATAAATAAGTCAATTTGAAAAACAAAAAAAAAGAGGTATGTGTTCTCCTAATACCCCAAGACTTGGAGTCAGTTTTCAAACAAAAATGAGATGGCTACTATTTAAGTTAGAAACAGAATGCATTTTAATTCAGGGAAAGTTCAGACAAAGGGAACTGTGAGCTTTTGAAACTATGTGATTATAACTTAAATTAAGGTGGGATTATTTTTTTACTGTTTTCTCTTTTAAAATGATAAAGTAATCAAGTGCCTTTGATTAAGTCTTGATAGGTGCTAAGCCCAGGCCCACACCCTTTTGCTGATTAGGTTTGAAAACTTCAGGCCCTAAAAAGGGTATATAAACTCAGAGGTTAGCATTTTGTTTGGGCTCTCACTCACTGGAAGCATGTGCTGTGACTTTACTAGAGTCTGGGAAGCCATTGTTAAGAACTCTGAGCTTTGAAAAAACCCAGATGGTGGTGCTTCTCTCTCTCTTATAATTGTTTGTGTACTGCTTGGGCAGACAGATACAAGCCTGTGTGCTGATTCATGTTTGTTTACGCTGTTTATATAATACATGTTTGTAATTTCTATTTGTATTCTCTCTGAAGCTCAGGGTGCTGGCTTTTCCTCCTAAACTCAATGAATGTTATACATACATTTGATTAAAGTGAGACTGTTAACCCCTTAAAGTTGCTTCCTCATAAAAAACAGATCAAAAAATCTATGCTAGCAGCCCTTCTGTGTGCCCTTGTTGCTGGACTTGTTAGGTCTTACACCTCAGCCGCAGCTGCTAGCAACATTGTTGTTACAGTGATCTTAAAATTGGTGACAGAAAGGAAAGATAGATATAGTCTGATAGGAAACTGAGATATTTAGGAAAGCAAATTTGGGAGGAAAGGTTGGGATTCTATAGCCTAAAAGCCTATAAGATAGATCAATCTGGAGGGATGGAAGCTTCTCTAGAATGATATTCTGAGGATAAAATAAGAAACAACCTCTGTAGAGGAGGGGAAGGAAGTCATGTGAAGAAAATAATAAGGAACACATCAAACAATATATTTTTTTTCTTTTAAAATACCTATGTTGGAAAAAAAAACATGTCTGTCAGATCTATGGATAATAGAAGAGTTTATGACCAAATAAGAAGTAGAGAGTATCGTGAGAAGTAAAATGGATAATTTTGATTACATGAAATTAAAAAAATGCTCTTGCACAAACAAAACTGATGCAGCCAAAGTTAAAGGAAAATGGGAAACTGGGGGAAAAAATAACAAACCTTTACAGCAAGTTTCCTGATAAAGGCCTTATTTCTCAAATATATGGGAAACTGAGCCCAAATTTATAAATCATATGAATAATTACCCATTTGATAAATGGTCAATGCATATAAACAGGCATTTTTCAGAAAGGTAAATAAAAACTATCACGTCACATAAAAATGTTCTCTACCACTATTGTTTAGAGAAATGCAAATTAGAACACCTCTGAAACATCACTTTATACATATCAGGTTGGCTAACATGATAGAAAAGGAAAACGATGAATGCTGATGGGGATGTGGAAAAATAGGGACACTGATGCCCTGTTTCTGGAGTTGTAAACTAGTGCAATCATTCTGGAGAACAATTTGAAATTATTCCCAAAGGGCTATAAATCTGCACATCCTTTACCTCAGCAATACCACTACTAGGGATTTAATCCAAACAGATTAAAGTGAAAGAGAAAGCACCTGCATGTACAAAAAGATTTATAACAGCTCTTATTGTGGTAGCAAAGAATTGGAAATTGAAAGGGTCCATCAATTAGGGAATGGCTGAACAAGTCATGGTATATGATTGTAATCGAATACGATCGTGCTGTAAGAAATGGTGAACAGAATGGTTTCTGAAAAACCTGGGAAGACTTACATGAACTAATACAAAATGAAGTGCGCAGAATTAGGAGAACATTGTATACAGTAACAGCAATATTGCAAGTTGATCAACTTTGAAATACTTAGCTACTCTGATCAAGACAATAATCCAAGACAATTCCAAAGAACCCATGGTGAAAAATGCTATTCACCTCCAGAATTCTGAATACAGACTGAAGCATACTTTGAAAAAAAAAACTTTTTTCTTATTTTTTGTCTGTATTTCCTTTTGCAAGAAGGGTAATATGGAAATATATTTTGCATGACTTCATACGTAAAATCAGTACAAAATTACCTTCCCTCTCAAGGAGGAGAAGGGGTGGGAGGGAGAAACAGGATTTGGGACTCAAAAATTGGGGGGTACAGCTAGGTAGTAGAGTAGATAGAATGATAGAATGCTGGGCCTGCAGACAAGAACATTCATCTTCTTGAGTTTAAATCTGGCCTCAGACACTTACTAGATGTTTGATCTTGAGCAAGTCACTTAACCCTGTCTGCCTCAGTTTCCTCACCTGTAAAATGAGCCAAAGAAGGAAATGGCAAACCACTCCAGTGTCTTTGCCAAGAAAACATCAATTGGGGTCATGAAGATTTGAACATGACTGAAGTACCTGAACAACAACAATTAAGATATGCATACATATTTTCCATTTTACAACTCGTGTTGACTTTGAAGATTAAATGAAAAGGTGAAGCCAGAAATCTATTCTATGAGAAAAAAAACATTTCAGTAGATATTACCATTGGTGGCAAGGTAAAGGACAGATGGAATCCCTTTGTTTGCCCTCAGTGAAGGAGACCTGATGACGTGGTAAAGAACATTGGCCTTGAAAGTAGAATACAAAGAGGTGCATGTCCTAGTTCCCTCACCTGACACTGGTGTGACCTCGACAAGTCAATTTGTCTTTGGCAGCCTCAGTTTCTTTCTCTGGCTCCAAAGTCAATGCTTTTTGCACACTCTCTTCCATCAATTAATTAAATCTAAAGGCCAGCCAGTTTGTGACCATGTGACTGTTTTTGTAGCTGAGTGTGTGCCGGTTTTTTCTCTTTCCCCTCTATGCGATGACTCATGTCCTTGGGACAGAAGGTAATTTAGGGGCTCTTTGCTGTGCCTAGTAATGTCTTCTCATTTGGTTCAGAGCATGCACAAAATGTTACTGTGCTACATTCATCCTACTTAGTAATGACAATGTGCCAGTCATTGCCCAGAACAATACAGGGAAGGCCAGGTAGCTGGTGAGAACAAAATCTTCTGCCTGTTTCCTCATCTTTTCATTCTTTCTTTTACCTCCTTTCACCCTCCCATAGATACTTAAATCACCTTAACTGTCATACCATCAACATTCAAATACCTTAGAAATGAGAGAAAGTATTTATCAAGTACTTACTACATACCAAATTAAAACCAAACAGTCCAATGGCACTGCTTTCTTTGTGGTCTTATTTTACTGGGTTTCTATGGCTGGTTTCACCACCTTGTGGTCATCAGAACCACCATATGAGCTTTTGTTTTTAGTCTAAAGAATAGAAGTCTTATTGTTTAAACAGAAGATTAACAATAATTCAAATATTCATTTCTTGTTGGGAGGTATAGACACAGCTTTTGTATGAATTTGATACCACCATATACATGGAGTTTCCCAGAAAACCGCTTTAGAGTCATGGCTCTTCTGCCTACATATATAGACAGATAAGGGGATGATTTGGGAGGCAGCAGTTGGTGGTTAGGGGTGGGAAGAATATGGTCCCAGGCATCTTTTGTCAAACTTTTCCCCAAACAATTGAGCAAGCAGCCTTTATATATTTCATTTGTCTCAAAACTCATATTTAAAATTTAAATATTTTAGAAATAAAAGGCATTCAATCAGCCATTCACTAACTTCTAGATTAAGCATCATATGCTTGGCACCGTTTGCTTCTGGGATTCAAAGACAAAAGTGAAGCCTCCAGAAGCTGATATTAAATCAGAGGAAATAACATATACACAGACAGGCAAATACAAACCATGTACAAAACAGTTATTTTTTGTGGGGTGGGGAAAGGAAGTTAGAAGGATCAGAAAAAGATGTGTAAAGATGGAAGAAAATCAGCAACAAAGGGTGGAAATGGAACGGAGGTAGACATGTTCACACTGCTCACTGTTAATTGAATTCTTCCCATGAAAGAAATGCCTTTTTGGCTCCAGGTCTGATAGGATATTAAGGTCAGTTGTTACTGGATTGATGAGGAAGAGAAAGGCCACAAAAATAGTGGAGGTTTTAGCTGACTTTGAAGTCACGTACGCAGTCCTAGACCTGGAGTCAGGAAGGTCTGTGTGTGAATCCCACCTTACAAATTTACTAGGTCAATGTTTTACTGCTTCACTAGTTTAACTAAAATTGGACTCACTGAAATTTACTAGTTAAAGCAGCTAAGTAATCTATTTTCCCCAGCCTCAGGTTCCTCAACTATAAAAGGAGGATCATGATATTACATCCCCAATGATGTTGTAAAGGAGACTGAGTGACTTCAGGTACGTGTAGACCACATAAGCTCTGAGCATCCTCATCCCAGCTCCCACTCTTGGTGATGAGTCAGGTGCCCAGAGCTATACTGGCTTCCACCCCCACTCAGGCTTTTAGGAATGCCCTTGAGGTGGCAGTGGAGTGGCTTTCCCTAATGCTATCAGTTTGAACCCCCAGTGGTTTGTTCTCACCCCTAAGCCTACCACAAGATGATTACTTGAAAATCAACTAGCCTTAATTAGCTTTTAAGAAAGATTTATTTACTAAAGGGGGCATAATAATAATTGTTACAAAACATGTCCTCCTCCCCATGTACCTTAGAGCCTGTGACACATTATTGGACAAGTACCCACAGATTCCATGGGAAAGTGGACTCAAGTTCAGAGAACAAAAAAAGGTAATTCACAGTTGCTGGTTGCTATAAATTAGGTTGATGTGACCTCTTCTTCACTCCTCCTTCCTATGAGAAGTTGTCCTCAGGGTGTGTTGGAACATCAAACTTTCATAAATTTCTGGAATTAAGTCTTTGCTTAACTTGCTTGATGATATTCAAACATCCTTGGTGTGTTTCCCAATTTCTTTGTGTTTCTGATTTTTATGCTGGGTCATGTCTGGTCAGAGGCATTTTCACAATAAATTGATATCTATAATTGATTGTTTGATTTAGACATGTTCTCACCTAATTAAGATATCAAAGCTAAAATGCATGACACAGTTTCCAAGCCACCCTTCCACTCATCAGATCCTTGTCAAGGCCTAAAGCCTTATAAGTACGTTAGCTAATATCAGCTCCTAGAAACAATAACCCCTGAAATACTTTTCTCATGGAAAATGGGAGCAGTATCCTAAAACAAGAGAAAGAAGTCTCCAGTAGAGTACCCCAAGAACCTGTACTTATCCCTGTGCTGTTTAACATTTTTATCACTGATTTGAATGAGAGCAGGATGGCAAATTTGCAGATGATCCTAAGCTGGTCAGGGCAGGGAATACACTGCATGTCAGTCAGAATCCAGAACATTCTGGACTGAGCTGGTAATTGGACTGAATCTGATAGAATCATGTTAATAAGGAGAAACTTAAAATCTTGCCCTTTGGTACAACAACAACAACAATAAAACTTCTCCATAAATACAAAATTAGGGAGGGATAGATGGATGTCAGTTATTCTAATAAGTAAGTGGGGATTTTGGGAACTCCAAAGTCTGTATGTTTCAGCAACTTATTGTTGTGTCCTAAAAATCTCTTGCAATCTTATACTGCATTGGGAAAGTCTTCTGGGGTGAGAGAATCACTAATCCCCAGTCTGCCACCCTTCTAAGACCTTTTCTGTATGATTGAGCTCAGTTTTAGGCACCTCATTTTGAGAAGGTATTTACAAGCTGGTGCATGTTCAAAGGAAGACAGCAGTATAGGGAAAGACTTGATTCATGATATGTGAGAATTGCTCAATTATATTGGCCATCTTTGGCATGAAGAAACAGAGAAAAAGGAGATGTGGTTTCTGTATTCAAGCATTTGGTGGGCTGTCATGTGGAGTTGGGAGCTTCACTTTTTCATTTGGGCCACAGGAGCCAGAAGTAGAAGTAATGGGTAGAAGGTGTGAAGAGAGCAATTGGGGCTGCATTTCAGGGAAAAAAAACTTCCTAATGAAGAGCTGGTGAAAAGTGCAATGGGCTTCCGCAAGAGAAAATGGGCTTTCCTACTTTGGCTGTCTCCAAGCACAGACCGGACATCCATTTATTGGGTCTTTTGTAAGGTGGGGGGTTGCTTTCATAGATCTGTTGGACTGGAAGATGAGAGCTTGGAGTCCCTTCTAACTCCCAAATTCTGAGATCAGATGTAATTCTAAGCTAGAAGAAGCAATGGGGATGCATATGGCTGCATATTTAGCTCTACGGATATATGAGGAGAACGTTGGGGGAGCAAGATGGTTTGGTGTACTTGATGGAACACAGGGCAGATAGGGGAGACTTTGACACAAATATAGTCTCAAATGCTTACTAGCTATGTGAGCCTACCAAGTCACATAAGCCTTTAGAAACTCCTGGGGTAGATGATAGCTGAGTGAGAGCCTGGGGAGGAATCAGCATCTCATTGTCCCCACTGCTAGATACTCCCCTAAGCAAACCTAAGCAATCCTAAAAAGTATATGCAAGACTGGAGGAGAAAAACACAGAACCAGCAGGAAACTGAGAACTACTCCCTGTCAAAGGTACGGCTTGCGGGGGGTGGTCTTTCATCTTCTTTCCCCCTCAGTCCTTTCCCCTCCCTTTCCCCCTTCTCCCTCTTCTCCTCCTCCTTCCCCTTCTGTTGCTCTTCTCTTTCCCTCTCCTCTTGGCCCTTCTCTGCCTCCTTCTTATTCTGCCCCCTGTGAAGCAGGCACAGGACCCCAGCATCACTACAGCAGCAGAAGGAAGGAAAAGATTGAGAGATAGGGCAGGCAGTCATCAAGCTCTCTGTTCTATTATTGAGCTTGGAAAATGTGGCCACTTCTGTGATCAGTGGATTCATCAATCCTAGTCCCAGCTTGGCACCCAGGGGTTTTCCTTTGTATCAGCATACACCTCTGAGTCACAATAGATGCTGAGGCTCTGTTCACCCACAGCTTCCTACAATTTGTCTTATTATGGCCCTTTTTCCTAGTGCTTGGAGTGCCAGATTGCAGTAATGGAATCTTCCTATCTGGAGACAAAAAAGGTGTTCTTAATACCACACACACACACACACACACACACACACTCTCTCTCTCTCTCTCTCTCTCTCACACACACACACACACACACACACACACACAATCTCTCTCTCTCTCTCTCTCTCTCTCTCTCTCTCACACACACACACACACACACACACACACACACACACACATGTTTTATTTGTGGAACAAAAGCAGCTGGCTAACAGATATTTGTGTTTCTTTATGGATGCTTCTCTTTTCCTAGGCTTGATACCCCAGTGAGCACTCTAGCAGCCCCTAGAATATTAGAAAAAAGCTAACATGCTCAGAGCAGTTCCAAAGAGAACTTCCTAAACAACATGACAGCTCTACCTGGCTTGGAAGTTGGATAGATGCAGCCATCTCTGACACAAGGGATGGGAGGGTGGACAAAGTTCTGTACTTTAAATTGTTTGGAGCTGGGCTGAGAGTTGTCTGTGAAGATGTGAAGAAGGTAAGAGTGTTTAAGTGAATTGTGCCAAGTTCCTTTTCCTCTCCAGACCTCTATTTCCTTGTTGGTTAAATGACAAGGTTGGCCAAGACGACCTCTGAGTTCTCTTCCAGGGTGAAATCTCTGATTTTAAGATAATATGATTTCCACTAATTCTTCTAATGCTTTTCAAATCACCAATCACTTCCTGAGGACTTAGTATCCATGTGTGGAGCACTGTATTTGTAGCTGGGAGATGCAGGCAAAAATCAAACAATTTCTACCTTCAAAGAGCTTTCCTTCTCTTGGGGTTTCCAAAATGGACACCAGTGAATCACTATAATATTGTGCAAACTAATTTTGAGAAGGAGAAAAATCAAAATCCTGATGGGCTCCAGAAATCCCTGATAGAAGAGGTGGCCCCTGGGCTGTGCTTTAAAGTGGAAGCAAAAAGGACCCAGTCTGAAAAAGGAAAAGAAAGACAGTTTGGGGAGGGGAGAGCATGATTTCCACTCAGTTCCTCAATGTCATGTTCTTATTTGGGGACTGATTATGCAGAGGAAGTACTCCAGCAGAAACCAGGAAATATTGTGCCTGAAGCTTTGAAACAAGCTTTTGATTATAAGCTATTACTGACTATTGGGCTCATTTAAAGACCTCTCCTGTTAATGGTGGCAACAACAATTATTATTTAGATGGGGAGACCCAGCCATGGTGCATGGTGTGTGGGATCTAAAGGCTTGAAGCTAGGAACACCCACACTCAACTCGCACCTTCTATACAAACATGCTTGGTTGTCCAACCCAGGCTAAGGCACTCATCCTCCTAGGAATCTCTCAAAAACTCAAAGGTGGAGAAGCTAGCTGGTGTAGTGGATAGAGTCCTGGCCTGGTGTCAGGACAATGGGCATTCAGGTCTGACCTCAAGGACATTAGTTAGCCTCTGTCTGCCTCAGTTTCTTTGAGTATAAAGTGAGAATACTAACAGCACCTACTTCCTCGGTTGTGGCGAGGATGGAATGACATAATAATTGTAAAGTACTTGGCACAGTGCCTGACTGGCAGGAAGTTCTATATAATTGTTAGCTATCATCATCATCATCATCATCACCATCATGGTCAGTGTTGCCATCGTCGTCATCATCCTCATCGTTATCGTTGTCATCACCACCACCACCACCACCACCACCATCAGCAGCAGCAGCTCTAAATTGCAGCTTAGGTGTCAATATGTACAGGTAAAAGATGCTTCCTCTATTCGTATGAGGCCTTTATAATCTCAGATTGAGTCTCTGGGCCTCTTTACATAGAACTTCAAATATCGCAGCGTGCTTTGCATAGAACATCTCATTTGATCTTCATAGCTCCCCTTGGTGGCATGTGCTCATATCATCTCCATTTTACAGATGAGGAAACTGAGGTTGAAAAAGGTTAAGTCATTTACACAAGGCCACACAGCAAGTGAGGAGATTTATACCTGAGGAAGGTGTTTGACCCAAGTCTTTCTGGTTCTAAGCCCAGGAGTCTTTCCTCCATACTGCATTGCTTCTACACATTAAAAAAAAAAAAACCTTGGACATTACAGAATATTGAGATCCAAAGCTTTCAGTAACCTCCAAGATCACACAGCTGAGTTTCTTCAATTTACCTAAGAGAGAACATTTCACAGAACACTTTCCCCTGCCCTTTTTGATATTGGAAGTACACTAACAGAGTGATGAAGCAACACTCCAAATTAGATGCTGAAATATTCAAAATTATATTGATAAAAATATGAATTCCTTTGATGGAAATAGATGATTCATCAAAGCATTACTTCTTAAATTGAAATTCGTTCACAGGATTTGTTTGCAGTGATTAACCTTCATATTTTAAGTCTGCACAACATCGTCAAATACATCAGCCCCCACAGCACTGTCTCTACCCATACATGCTAAATGCCCCTTCATTATTGCTACATTTAGGAGAATGGGAGCTGTCCCAAAAGGGCCTCCCAAGGTGAAAGAGATATTCAATTTTATTCCATCAGATATTGAGCAGCCGCTTAGTACTAAGCAGTATGCTGTATGGTAGGAATACAAGGACAGAAATTAAACCAGAGAAACCTTAAACAAACATTCTCCTGGGGAAGAATCACCACATAGAGAGATGGACAGACACAAAACATTCATTACGCCAGCCTAAAAAATTGGTAGTGGAGCAGAAGAATGTGATCAGAAGATGTTTTGTCTCCCATGACTTCCAGTTCACTACCCATTGTCACTAGCCTACAGGGAACCACTGCCCCAGAGATTGCTCTGAGCCGCAGTGGGCATTCAGTCCAGCTTCACAGACCAAGACAGTCTGACCTATTTTCCCACTCTTTTGGGGGCCTACTGTTCTCAGAAACTTATGGTCAAATGAGATTATTTCATTGTTTGTTGGGATCACTTCGTTGAGATCCAAGGCCAGCCTAAGTTCATTCTGGAGCCAAAGGAAAGATGTAATTGAAATCTAGGGAGGTCTATTGCCCACCAAATGGGGGTTTGTAACCTACAGTGTTAGAAATACTCTATGATGGTATATGATTGTGATAAAATAAGAAATTTTGAGCTGGTTGATTTTTAGAAAAACATAGAAAGACACAGACCTCTGAAGACACTAACCAGCTCAAGAGAAAGAACTCATAATTAGAAGGATGTACAGTATGGTTTTACATATGTGTCTGTGTGTGTGTGTGTGTTTATGTTGTTGTCCTTCTTTCTTGAAGAGGACCATGGCACCAGGATGATGGTGCCAGGAATTGCAAGTGAATTGGGTTTAAGTGAGAGGGGGCTGGGCAAATTTACCAGCCTCACTGCAGCCATCTGGGTCCAGTGGAAAGATCACTGGAGATGGTTCAGGATGTACTGGGATACCTTGACCTTTTTAAGTTAAGGTCTTTCCCAGGTCTCAATTTGACTGAGGCAACACCCATTCAATGATTAAGGTTTATTAAGAAATGTGTCAAATAATGGCCTCTTTTACCTAGTCAAAAAAAAATCTGCCTGGGTGGGGAAGACCCTCAGAGTTTCTGGCCAAAATAGAAATAATTCCTATTTCATTCAGGGCCCAAACAATGACCAGGTGGGGCATGGCTGGGCTATATTGCTGGCCAATCAATAAAAACCAGAGTGCTTTTGGGTTTAAGACATGGTCCTTAAGAAAGAAATGTAGCCTGTAAACCCCAAGATATCTTGGGAGGTTTCAGGAAAGCAGGTAGTCTTCAAGGAAAGGATGGCTGACCACTTGTGTAGAGAGGATTCTTGGTCAGCTACAGGTTAGGCCTGAAGACCTTTGAGTTATTTTCCACCACTAAGAGTCTGTGATTCTGGGAAAGTTCAGCATGTCAAAGGAAAGACTATCTTGGAAGGTTTCAGAGATCAAAATTTACATCCTCAGGTAAGGGTATTATGCCCTAGGTGGATAGAGGGAAGGGATGGAGGAGCAGTAAAGGGAAAGGGAAAGGGAGGACATGAGAGGAGAGGAATGAATAGGCAGGGAAAAGGAGAAGGAAGGAAACACATTGCTCAACAGGAAGTGGACAGTTGGTTCTCCAGTGGGGCAGCCTGTATGACTCACATGTTGTTTGTTCTTCATTCTTCAAGAGGAACATCACATCACAAAGGTGATGTCATGACTTGCTAGTGATTTCTATGTAAGTGAAGGAGGGCTGTGCAAAGTCATCAGCCTCACTTTCTCCTCTAGAGACTTCTGGGCCCAGTGGGCAGATGTAGACCAGGATGACTGAGGATGGTCCCTGTGAGGGTATCTGTGTGTGTGTGTGTGTGTGTGTGTGTGTGTGTGTGTAACCTTCTCTACGCTATACATTTGTATAATTGTAGCCTTCTCTGGGGCAGGGAGGGGGAGGGAAAGAGAAAAACTAAAAAGTGCACAGCAAAGAATAAAAGAAAAGTTAGAATGAAGCAGAGAAAAGCAGGATAGCTTTCAAAGTAATATGCAGCAATTACTATGTATTTTTCTTTAAGTAAGCAGTCTGAAATGGAAATCTATTTCTAGGTCCTCTCTATGTTCCGTTGTAAACATGGAAATGTTCTTTTCCCCCCTTATTTTATGTTTATATTTAAGTTTATACATTTGTATATTTTAATTTTTCAATCCTATAATATTAAATCACTTAAGCTCCTTTAGCCACAGTTTCCTGATCTGTGAAATGAGGCCAGTACTTCCTCAATACTTCCTGCCCTTCCATGGGGCTATTGTGGAAAACAACCAACTAAACAAGAAAACCTTCAGCTAGCCTAAATGGGATTCTGTCAAGGCTCTACCACTTGGGAGTTAATCTAGAAGATGAGTGTCTTCTGCCCCACATCCTCCAGGAGCTTACCTGATTTAATATTATAGGACTGAGAAATTAAAAGTACTTTATAGACAAATCCATCTACTTTCCTTCAACTCCCAAACCAACCAAAACACCCTGCTGAAGTTTCCATAACTAAAAGGTATCCTTGCCACAGCTTGAATGGGGTCTCTGGAGTACAGACTTGTTCCCACTGCGTGAACTTTGCCTTCCAGAGACATGTTCAAATTGGGCCAATGACACTACCTAGCTATGTGAGCTGGAACGTCGTGTCCCTTGTCCCAAGAATGTAGGCATTCTAACTTCCTCCCAAGGGGTTAGAAGAATAGCGTTGTCTTGCAGCAAGATTTCAGGAGATAAGACTATTCTTTGAGGGGCCATGATTTCATCCTTTGATCCTGACTCAACACCAGCAGATATTGCTTCAGCAGTTGTCAGAAGGCAGAGGGCTTTGAGGAGAGCTAGGTAGTGGCTCTCATCCCCTTCTTAGCTGAGACTTAGCAAGAATGGGTGAAGGTTCATCGGCAAATTAGGGGCTCTGTCATGGAAGATTTCATCACAATCTCCATCCATCATTGCACCATCTTCAAGAAGAGATGAGAGTCCGCACTGCCCTTCCCCTCCTTCCATTTGCTTCATCATCACACAGTGTGCCCTGATGTGGCAGAGCGTTCAGTACAGCAGAGAAAAATCATTGGTATCCGGGCTAGGATTCATGAAATCCTTTTGAAACGGGTAGATCAAGGGATGGCATGTTTGTGGTACATGTACATATATGTGCACACATGTGTGCTTGCATGTGTGTGCATGTGTGTGTGTGTGTGTTGGTTTGTGTTAGGGATGGGTGAGGACAAGGCTGAGTGACCCAGGATAGAAGGGAACATAGCACTTTGTTAGTACATCTGGTATAGTTGAAAAAGCAAGCCATGTAGAGTCAGTAGACCTAAATTATACCCTTTACTTTTGTAGCCATGTGACCTTGGGCGAGTCATTAAAAATTTCCAAGAATGGTTTTCCTGATCTGTGAAATGGGCTTTATTAATGCTTTCCTCCCTCTGGCAGTTACCATGACAACTAAAACAGATGATGCACCTGGAGGAGCCTTACAAAGCATACAGAACTATATCCCAATTATCCATTGCCATGGTAATGATGTGGGCTGATGCAGACTTGGGCCTTAAAGAATCTCGGGGAAAAAAGTGGGTTCCTTAGCTTGCCGCTCTCCTTCTCCAGCTAAGAAAACCACCCAGGTAGCTGGAAGGCATGTTTGCTAAAGCCAGATGGAAGAAGGAAAAAGGCCAGTGAGCACAGTAGCTAGCACTGAGAGAGTGATTTAAGTTTTGCAGAGCACTTCACATGTCATCTCATTTGGTCCTCACAATAACCCTGTGAGATAAGTATCTTCCCAATTTTTAAAGTAATTCAATAAAAATTCATTACATGGTTACTACACACCAGGTGCTGTGGTGACTTACAAATATTATCTATATTTAGTTTTGTTTTTTTTTTACAGTACCTACTTTTTATTTAATATTTGTAGTTTTCAGCATTGATTTCCACAAATTTTCTCCCCATTTCTACCCTCCCCCCTACTCCAAGATGGCATATATTCTGATTGGCACATTCTACAGTCAGCTTTCCTTTCTGTCACCCCACTCCCCCCCATCCCCTCTTCCCTTAGTTCTTGTAGGGCAAGATAGATTTCTATGCACCACTGCCTGTATATCTTATTTCCCAGTTTCATGCAAAAACAACTTTTTTTTTGAGCAGCTGCTTTTAAAACTTTGAATTCCAAATTTTCTCCCCTCTTCCCTCTCCATCCACGATCCCTAAGAAGGCAAGCAATTCAACATAGGCCACATGTCATGATGTAAAACCCTTCCACAATACTCATGTTGTGAAAGACTATATTTTCCTCCCTCCTATCCTGTCCCCCTTTATTCAATTTTCTCCCTTGACCCTGTCCCTTTTCAAAAGTGTTTGCTTTTGATTGCCTCCTCCCCCTATCTGCCCTCCCTTCTATCATTCCCCTTTTTTATCTCTTTCTTCCTTCTTTCCCGAGGGGTGAGATATCCATTTGAGTGTGTATGTTATTCCCTCCTCAAGTCAAATTTGATGAGAACAAGATTCACTCATTCCTCCTCATCTGCCCCCTCTTCTCTTCCAACAAACTGCTTTTACTTGCCACTTTTACGTGAGATAATTTACCCCATTCTTTCTCCCTCTCTCAATATATTCCTCTCTCATCCCTTAATTTGATTTTATTTTTTTAGATATCATCCCTTCATATTCAACTCACCCTGTGCCCTCTGTCTATATATATATGTGGGTGTGGCTGTGGGTGTATGTGCGTGTGTGTGTTTGTGTGTATATGTATGTATGTATGTATGTATATTCCCTTCAGCTACCCTAATACTGAGGTCTCATGAATTACACACATCATCCTTCCATGTAGGAATGTAAACAAAAGGGTTCAACTTTAGTAAGTCCCTTATGATTTCTCTTTCTTGTTTACCTTTTCATGCTTCCCTTGATTTTTGTGTTTTAAAGTCAAATTTTCTATTCAGCTCTGGTCTTTTCACTGAGAAAGCTTGAAAGTCTTCTATTTTACTGAAAATCCATATTTTTTCCTTGGAGCATTATAGTCATTTTTGCTGGGTGAGTGATTCTTGGTTTTAATCCTAGCTCCGTTGACCTCCAGAATATCATATTCCAAGTCCTTTGATCCCTTAATGTAGAAGCTGCAAGATCTTCTGTTATCCTGATAGTGTTTCCACAATACACAAATTGTTTCTTTCTGGCTGCTTGCAGTATTTTCTCCTTGATCTGGGAGCTCTGGAATTTGCAACAATGTTCATAGGAGTCTTCTTTTTGGGATCTTTTTCCAGGAGGCAATTGGTGGATTCTTTCAATTTCTATTTTACCCTCTGTCTCTAGAATTATCAGGGCAGTTCTCCTTGATAATTTCTTGAGAGATGATATCTAGGATCTTTTTTTGATCATGGCTTTCAGGTAGTCTAATAATTTTTAAATTATCTCTCCTGGATCTATATTCCAGGTCAGTGGTTTTTCCAATGAGATATTTCACATCTTCTTTCACTTTTTCATTCCTTCGGTTCTGTTTATAATATCTTGATTTCTCATGAAGTCACTAGCTTCCACTTGCTCCAATCTAATTTTTAAGGTAACATTTTCTTCAGTGGTCTTTTGGACCTCCTTTTCCATTTGGCTAATTCTGCCTTTCAAGGCATTCTTCTCCTCATTGGCTTTTTGGAGCTCCTTTGCCATTTGAGTTAGTCTACTTTTTAAGGTGTCATTTCCTTCAGTATTTTTTGGGTCTCCTTTAGCAAGTTGTTGACTTGTTTTTCATGGTTTTCTCACATCCTTCTCATTTCTCTTCCCAATTTTTCCTCTACTTCTCTTACTTGCTTTTCCAAATACTTTTTGAGCTCTTCCATGTCCTGAGACCAATTCATGTTTTTCTTGGAGGCTTTTGATGTAGGCTCTTTGACTTCTTCTGGCTGTATGTGTGGGTCTTCTTTATCACCAAAAAATGATTCCAAAGTCTGAGTCTGAATCTGAGACTGTTTTCACTGCCTGTTCATGTTCCCAGACAACTACTTGACCCTTGTGGCCCAGATTCAGTCAGGGCAAAGCAGGTTTTGCACTCCCACTCAGATCTGCCCCTTAATTCTTCCCACCAGGTGGCCCTGGGCCCTGTGGCAACTACAGCCATAGCTCTGGAAGCAACCTCAGACCTGTACCACCCCCACTGCCCCTAGGGCAGTTGTCCACCATGAACTCATTTCACTCTGTCCTAACAGCTTTTCCCACTAACCTTCTCTGATGTCGTTGGTGTTTGTGGTTTGAGAAGTCTGGTAACTGCCACAGCTCACTGATTCAGGGTGCTACAACTGTTTCGCCTGGCTCCTGGTCTGGTTGGTCCTTGTGCAGCTCAGGCTGGGCTCTGTTCTGCTCCACTCCCAGCTCAATGCGATAGACCCTTCCCAGCGACCATCCAGGCTGTCCTGGGCTGGAGCCCTGCTTCCCTTTGCTATTTTGTGGGTTCTGCAGCTCTAAAATTTGTTCAGAGCCATTTTATAGGTGTTTGGGAGGGACCTGGGGGGAACTTATTCAAGTTCCTCCTTTCCAGTCGCCATCTGGGCTCCACCCCCCTTTTAAAGATGAGTAAACTGAGGCAGACAGAGGACAAGTGTCTTGCCCAGGGTCACACAGCTAGGAAGTATCTGTGGTAGGATTTTAATTCAGGTCTCCTTCACTCCAGGCCCAACAGTCTGTCTTCCCATTGTGCCCTGTGGGGTTCTATCCCTATTCCTGTCCCTTGCAGATGGGGCAGGTTCTGATATTAGGAGACATGAGCTCCAATCCCACCTTGAATGTTTAATAGCGGTGGCACCCAGGGACAATTCCCTTGCCTTTTAACCTCAATTTGTTTCTCTATGCAGAGAGGAGAATAAGACCTTCATTGCCCATCCCACAGAACTGGTGTCAGGAAAGTGTATGAAAGTGTCCATAGTCTGACAGTAAAGGCATAGAATGCTTAAAGTTGTATCAAACATGTACATAACCTTATGGCAAGCCACTGCTTTTTGGGCCTGTTTCCTCCTCTGTAAATGAAGGAGCTGGGTTTCCCAGTAGCTTTAAGGTTTCCACTCTCCATCGATGATTGCATTCACATGATTGACATGAACATTACTGTTATTACTAGGTGACCTGGAATTCAATTGTTCTTAGGGTCTGAGCTGAAATGGGCCCAAAGCTCTTCTGCTTTAGGGCTTTTGAATGCCTTTGGATTGGCTGAGGCCCTGGGGGTGGGGACACAAGGCCATGGGAAAGGTTCTGTGCATCACTGAGCACCTGGCCTCCTGGCTCCAATCCAGATTCATCCCTAGAACAGGGATTATGGCCCAATGGGATGGAGAAGCAAACTCACCTCATGGAGATGTACTCAATAATCTGTCTCCCACATCTCAATGGCTTGTGATTTTTCAAATGAATCGAGATGCAGTAACGCTTGATAAAATACAAATATATTTTAAAACATTATCAAAATCACATTAGCTTTTCACATAAGGAGGTAGATTTCCAGCTAGACAGAAGTGTTGTGTCCTCCAGTGCCCTCATTTTGAAAAGGGAATACTAAGGCCCATAGAGGGGGGAATGACTTTCCCTAGATCACAGAAGTCTTATGTTCCAGAGACTGAGATTCAAACCTGCATCTTCTAACTTCACCTCAAATCCTCATTTCCCTATTCCACAATGCAGATATTATGAACAACGTTTAAAAGGAGTCATATATCATAGGACTGGGAACCTCTGATCTGTCCCAAACTCTTATTATGGAGATGAAGGGTCTTTGTGAAAGAGGTAGGGTTGTTCACTGGGATGGGCAGGACTTCAATTGACTGTACCTGATGGGGAGAGGGAATCATCCATTTGGAATCCTGAAAGTGCAAGGGATACTTGGGAAAGGGGGGGGGATCATCCACTTCCCTATAACTTCCAATGTATATAGAGAACATAAGACAGGTCTGGCAAGGCTGTGTCTAGACAGAGGATGACTTCAGATGCCACCTAATCAAACTAAAGAATCTGGAGTTAATGCTTAGGCAGCCAGGAGCCAAAGAGTGTCTCTGAGATGTGGGATAAACTTATTAGGACTGGACTTTATGAAATTAACCTAAAAGCGGTGTACTAGGTAGGTGTGGCTGGTGCAGGGCTGGGGACTGAAGGCAGAGGGGCCAGACTACCAAGAAGCCATTCTTCAGGTGAGAAATGATGACAGTTTGAGCTAGGAAGCAGCAGCCATATTTGAAAAGTGAGGACCAATGCAAGACACATGTCAGCATTTAAAAGACTTACTTTGATGAGTGATTAGAAATGAAACCAGAAGGCAGAGAAGAAGGGGAGAAATAGAAACAAAATATTAATGGTGCCATCCACATAAATAAAATATCATCAGGGATTGGTTGTTACTCCAGGAGAAGGAAGAGACTAAATTCAGGGTCCAATGAGTAAGTTAGGAGAAAGTCCAAGTGGTAATATCCAACATGCAGTTGGAAGGGAGAGGCAGGCTGATTTCCCTGGGCCAGCTTCCTGTCACTGCTTTCCTGGAATATATAATAGCCTCATAATGGTGATCTCTGCACCTAGTGTCTCCTCCCTCCAATGAGCCCTCCCCACAGCTATCAAGCTTATTGTCCTAAGGAAAAGAAAGATCTGGCTACCCTTCTCAGAATTTTTCAAAGGTGTCATGGCCTTGGAGGTTGTGGGAGTGGTGGGGAGACACCACAGAGAAGGACTCAGATCCGCATTTGTTCCCTTCAAAGTCAGGCTCCAATCTTTCTCTACCTCCCCTTCCTGTCCTCTGAGCCCGGCCAAAGTCATCATCCCCTACTGCCACACATTTACATCTTCCACTCTACCCTTAGTGATGGGGTACAGGCTCTGGGAACCCCCTTGAACTCTCCTTGAATCTTCACACTTGATCTGGCATTTGCCTGAGGATATAAGCTTTTCATTATTGCTATGTCTAAATCTCTGTCACCTCCTGACTGCCTCTGGCTACTTCCCACCTTTGATCCAATTCAAACCCTATTCTTCTGGTTCCTGGCATCAGACAGTCTAGTCACCCCACACTCCTGGCCACTCTCATCAAGATCCTCCCTAGACCTCCCTCCTTCCATCACTCCAGACTACTTGACCAACCCTAGATCCTTCCACAGTCTTTCCGTATATAAGATCAATCTTGTTTCCAAGAAGATACTCAAATTCATTCTGGACTACTTGTCAATACAAGCATCACACGGGCTCAGATAAAAATGCTCAGATTCCTTAAGAGTCCACCCAATGCGGCAGATCTTTAATAGACTCTGTTTTTTCTTTGGCCGAAGGAATGTTTGGGTTGAATCCATTCAGGCAGGATCCGTGTGTCACTATTATGGGGTGCCAACACCCCTAAACCTCAACATTTGGATTAATAGCTTCTTTGCAGACTAAGGTAGGTGTGGCTGGTACAGGGCTGGGGACTGAAGGCAGATGGGATTTCGGCAGGAAGGTGGCCTCTCTTGGTCCCCCCAGCTCATAGTGTTCAAAGTCACTTGTATGCGCTTTGAATGTGTCTTTTATGTATCAGGGTCTGCACATTTTGTCTCCCCCATGTAAGTTCCCTGAGGACTAGGACTGTTTTCTCTTTTTAATGGTATCTCTAGCCCCTAACCCAGTATCTGGTATATAGTTAGTGCTCAATAAACATTTACAGAATTAATCTACCAACTTTGGAATCAATTTTCCTTCTTCTGCACTCAGCTCAGGTTCCATATCCTTGGTGAAGTCTTCCTGGGATCATTGCTCTCTCCTCAGTTGTTATGCCTACCCTTCTTCCTCCTCCTCCTCCCCTTCCTACTCTTTCAACTACTTTGAATTCTTTTTTGAAAATGTATCCTCCTAATATAATAGAAACTCCTTGAAGGCAGGAATTTTTCATTTGTACCTTCGTGTCCTCTGGAGTATTCTTTGGCACAGAGGAAGAACTTATTAAATACTAGTTGAATTTGAATATCTAGCTGATTGTTTAGTATATGAATTACATGCTGATAACTGTGCTTTCAGAAGACACTCTGGACAAAGTATCTCGGGAGGGAGGCAGGCAATGAGACTGCAAAGGGTGAGCACAGCTAACGCTGATGCTACTGTAGCAGTTCCTTTGAAAGTTAATGAGAAGATGGACGAGGGAGGTGACATATGGATTGGAATGAGTGTACAGACTTGAGAGACATCAGGGAGGTCAAAGTCACCAGCTGAGAGATTGACTGGATGTGGGGGCTGCAGGGAAGGTTGGAATCCAAGATGATTCAGAAATCTTGGGTCTGGGCAGACTGCCATGCCATCAATAAAGGGAGTATTGTGAGCTCATAGATGTAAGACTGAAAGAGACCTTGAAAGTCAATCAGTCCAATCTCCTCCCCTTATTTTATGAAGGAGGAGACTGAGGCTTAGAGAGCTGCCATAGGTTGCCAGGTTATACCCGTCTAGAAGAATGGGAATGACAAGGATGGAAGATGTTATGGATTTGGAGAATTTTCAGCTTGGGGAACTAGCTGCCTGTTGTACATTTTGTTGTGTATTTGGAGAATAGGTCAGGGTTGTTATTCAGTTGATAAATGCATTTCAGTATGTTTATTAGATGGCCTAAAGTCAGAAGAGTTGGGTTCACATGATACCTCGGATGCCAAGTACCTATGAGACCCTGAGGAGGTCACTTAAAGTCTCTTAAAGTTCCTCAGTCATAAAATAAAAACAATGGGGCTGGACTACACCACCTTTGAAACTTCTTTCAGCTCTGCCACCTTGATCCTCTGTACTTGTGATTCTATGATCCCAAGTGCCCTCTACACTATGTGCTGAGCTCTTTGCTAGGTGCTGGGGATAGTAGTGGCATAGTTAGAAATACTCTGCCCTCAGTGGGCTCACATTCTATTGGTACAGGGAGTGAGCACAATGAATAAAGGTGAGCAAGTTTTTAAAAACTCAACAAAATAATGGTGGAATCAGGGCACATTTGCATTGACCTGAGATTTGAATGTATCAGATCAAACAGGAAGAATGCAGAAAGAGGAAAAAAAGAGGTCCTAAATCAGAATCTTTGACAAATGCACACAGTGAAGGGCTGGAAGGAAAAAGAGGAGTCATGGAAGAAAAGGCACAGACAAATTGACAGAGAAAGACAGAGACAAAAATACAGAAAGATACAAAGGGACTTAGAAACAGGGAAAGGCTGAGACACAGAAACTTTGAGAGAGAGAGACAGAAACAGAGACAGAGATACAAAGAAGGGGCCATCAGAGAGACAAAACATACCAACAAAGAACTTGGAAACACTGTAAAGTGTAAAGGAAACAGTGGGAAAGGATAAATGACCAGTGGTGAATGTTAATGCTATGGGAAGGAAGACAAGTACTTACAAACAATTCCCAGTAGCATAGTTATCAGTGTACATTCCTTAGCTTCTTTCACTTCTAGGGCTATAAATTCCTGGAGGGCAGGAACAGGACAGCAGATTTGTAGGGACATTGTGCCTCACTATAAGGTTCTGGGGAGACATCTTGATCAGTGTTCCAAAGGAACATGAGTTTATTTATAAGTTTTTTGGGTGGGAGATGGATATGACCAATGAGAGTACCCCAACCACCCCTACAAACCATTCAAAGACCATAAGACACAGAGGAGACAAAACAGGTTGAAGGTGCAGGTACCCAATTTCATTAAGTTGACATGCTATTTCTTTTAAGCCCTAGAGTCTAAGATAAGTACTAATGCTCCAGGTCTTGGGGAATGCAAAGTGCTTTGAGCTCTCTGTGAGGAAAGCATTATGCAAATGGATCCAGGGACATGATTATTATTCACCTCAGTGGTGTGTGAAATCTCCAAGCTCCCAGCCCCATTCATCTCCAACGAAGTATGAACTTCAAAGCCGGCATGAGCAATAGCAGCCACGACCATTAATAAGCACTGGTACTTTATTATTTTTCATTTTTCCTTTAAAAGTAAAATTAAATGTGAAGAAGTTAATGCAACACAAACTTTGTAATAGGAGCATAAAAATGCCGAGGGACTCGAATGCAGATTTTTTGAGAAATGCCTACTTTCTTAAGCCTGAATGTAGGTAGTTAAGAGTGGTGAGCCAGGATGTCATTGACAGCAATGTACCACCACTCCCATCAACAGTAAGGGTCACACAATCCAATCCAACAACAATTTGTTAAACGCCTACTCTATGTAAGGGGTGCAAAACACACACACACACACACACACACACGCACGCAGCCACATACACAATCTCCTGCCTTTAATTGCCTTCTTTTCTAATGAAATGTATATGATCATTTCAATTTCTGAAACAATTCACATTTATTAACTCATATAAGTATCCAAAAACCATATGAGCTAGCTTCTATGTGCACTGTTTGTTTTTTGGCACCAGCAAGAGAATCAGCTTGGTATGTGGTAGGAGACCCAACAGAGTATTGAGTCCCTGGGATAGAATAAAGACGGCTTAATTGTTGGCTTTGTATCTCTAGCAACTAAAATGGTGCCTGGGAGACCTTAGGCCCTTACTAAATGTGCATGATTCATTTACAGATCATATAGACGTCACTTCTAAGGTTTGAAACTAGTCTTTATGACTCAAAGTTCAGTCCTCTACATATACAGAGACAGGACCTGATCCACAAGTGGTCTGAACAAGACATAGGGTTTTCAGAGGGAAAGTGGTAGCAGGCCATTCTCTCAGCAAGAACCATTATAGCTTGCCCCAATATGGGATTTTTACAGTTACAAAAACATTTCCTGGCAACATGTCTGACAGGTAGGCAGAACAAGTACGGATATTTATGTTTTATAAGTGAAAAGTCTGAGGCTAATGAAACTGAAGGGGTTTTTCTGGGGTTGCCTGTCTATAAACTGGGAGAGATGGGACTAAAACTTAGGTTGCTTGATTCCTTGATCAGTCTTATTTTTCAGAAAAAGGAAGGAAGGAAGGAAGAATGGAAAGGATGGATGGAGGAAAGGAGGGAAGGAAGAAAGAAGGAGGGAAGGAAGGAAAGAAGGAAAGGAGGGAGGTAGGGAGGAAAAGAAGGGAAGAAGAAAGGAGGGAGAGAAGAAAAGAAGCATTTATTAAGCACTATGTGGCAGTGACTGTAATAAGTCCTGGGGATACAAATCCAAATGGAAAGAAAGACTGTTCCTGTACTCATGGAACTTCCATTCTAATTAGGGAGGAGGACATATAGAAAGGAGCTGAAGGGGAGAGAGTGGTGACATAAAGGAAATCTGGATACATTTTCAGGTCAAGAGGTTGACAGGAACATGGCCAGGAGGAGAAGATAACCCTCGATTCTTCCTACTGTTAGCATTTGAATTTGTTTCTCTTCTGGGATAATGGATTCAGAACTAGAAGAGATCTTAGAAATCAGTTCTTCCTGACTTCTCTCTTTACATAAGAGGAAATGGAAACACAGACAGAGCTATTATGAAGAGGAGCCACAAAACTATAAGGAATTGCAGCGAAATTCCCACCCCGGGTTTTCAATTCCAAACACAGTGCCTTTTCCCATAGAAAGTGTAGTCTCACTTCCCCATCATTCCCCTCTCATTGCCAAATCCCTCTTGGGTTTAGGACCCTCCCTTCATCACCCTCCCTACCCAACACAATGTACTTCAGTCACAAACTCAATCTTGGTCTCTAATTCATCCCTGCCCCAATGTTAGTCTCTGGGTCAGGGTCATGTTGTTGTGGTTAGTAGTGGCCAGGAGCTAGGGGAGGCAAGAAAGGAATGCTGTATTCTGTACCCAGCCCCTCTGGATCTCCACCACTAGTGAACTTGACTCAGCTGTAATGTCCCCACCCCCAACCCTCTGCCCTTGCAGAGGCCCCACCCAGCCTGCTCTTCCATTCAGGAACCCTGCCCAGCCTGAGCTGGTGAAAGGACCAAGAAAGTCTTTTTTTGGAAAAAGAAACCTGAAGCTCACTCAAAGGTGGATGCCTCTTTTACCCTCAGTGCTTAGCACAGTGCCTGGGACATAGCAAGAATTTAATTCTTGATTGGTGGTACATTTAAATCTGAATGCATTTCCCTATAGAAACATTTCCACTTATAAGACTTCTAATTTGATAATACTGTCCTCATTCAGCTACATCTGAAGTTACATGGGCTTTGGGATACTAGCTTGGGAGCCAGTCCACAATGCACACTATTGTCTCTTTGGGGAAAAATGTGGTCCCTGAAACACATAACCAAGGATCATAATTGCCAACCTTGATAAAATGCTGACTGTGTGCCAGGCACTGTGCCAAGCATGTTTCAATTATTATCTCATCTGGTCCTCACAACAATTTTGGGAGGCAGGTGCTATTACCATCCTCATTTTACAAATGAGGCAGCTGAAATGAACAGAGGTGAAGTGACTTCTCCAGGGTCATGCGGTTAGTAAGTATCTGAATTTTTGAACTCAGATATTCTTGACTTCAGACCTGATACTCTCTCTACTGAGCCACTTAAACCTTGCCATTTATATTATGCAGAAATTCAGGCCCACTTACTTGGCGTCATGTCGTTTACTAGCTTATGTGTGTCCTTAGAGTAAGTTGGGTTTTGGTAAATTAAAACCTGTTTTCCAATGGCTCTATAAACTCTGCCTCCATTTCCATACTATCTCCTATGTCCCGAATGGAGGAGCTACTTGAATAGAATACTGTGTGCTTTATCTGAAGGCCATCCAGCTGGCACAAAGCCATAGGAAGAATAGGAGAACAACAGTAGCAACACAAATCCTGGTTAGCAATAGGACCAACAAGATCTTGGCTACTCCTTTGGAGAAGGCAATGCAATGGCATTTCTCAGTGCATCTTTATTGGCATGGCACCATGTCAGCAAAGAACTTGAAACATGGAGGAGGGGCATTTCTCATATATGTTAAAGTACTTTCTTGATGCTTTAAAAAAATCTCATCAAAGTCATTTATGAAAAAAAGACATACTTGCCCCCCATTAAGACCAAAGCCCTCCCTTGTAAGAAGAAGGAAAAAAAAATAAGTAAAAACTCCTAAAACAGTAAACATATCTGATTGAGTAGCAATACTCTTCTGCCTTAACAGTGCAAAGTAACTAACCAAAAACAAAAGTTCTCCGACTTCTCTGTCATGAAGAAGGAAGAATCTCATTATCTACTGTCCAGAGTCTTCATTTGATGATAGCTGATTTTGTTGGATTCAGTAAAAATTTACTGATTGCTCAATGAGTCCAAGGTCCTGGGCTGGACATCACGGTTATAACTAGGGCACATCCTGGTCATCACAAAGCTTATAGTCTAATATTGATGGTGAAGAATGGCAGAAGTGACAATATAAGGAGGATATGATATATGGGGAGAGAGACTAAGACTGAGACTAAGACAGCAAGGAGAGAGAGAGAGAGACAGAGAGAGAGAGAGACAGAGAGAGAGAGAGAGACAGAGAGAGAGGTTGGTAAAGTCATAAGTCAGTGTATGAGGGAGAATAGTTGGAGATTAGAATGAAAAGTTGGAGAAAGGCTCTGGAAGACCTTGCATTCTATACTTAGAACACTAATAATGAAGGACTCTTGAAGCCTTTTGGAACAGATGAGCATAGTACATCAGGAATGTTAACATGGCAGGAATGAATAGAGAGAAATGCAGTGGGGAGAGAATGACAGTTAGGACATAAGATAGGAGGCTGATTTTAGCAGTTAATGAAGAATTAACTAAGGTAGTAAGAGTCACTATGAAAAGAAAGGGAAAGAAGTGAGATGCATGGTGGAGGTAGAATCCATAGGACTTGGTGATTGGATGTTAGCCCAATTCAGATGATATTTAGTCCCAGAAGGGTGGTAGGGATATGGATGTCAGTATCATAGAAAGAAAAGACTGAGTTTGGTTATTGAGTTTCATGTTGGACAGCCCCCAGGTAAAGATGACTAAAGGTCAGTGGAATATTTGACTCTGAAGAGAGGAGAAGACTAGAATTTTTCATTTGAAAGTCATTCACACAGACCTGAAAGTTGACATCATAGTAAATGAGATCGGAGACAATATAAGTAGAGAATATGATTCGGGAAAGAATTGTCCATTCTGCCATATTTAAGGTATGAGAAATAGAAGATGGAAAAACAAAGGATAAAGGGCAGGAGGGCTCAGCAAAGTAGAAGCAAAATTTGGAAAGTAAAGTATCAAAGAAGCTGAGAGTCATTTTCCTGAAGGCCAAGCTAGTCATTGATGCTTCATGCTATGAAGAATTAAAGGAGGAGGATGACTGAGGAAAGGTCAGTGCATTTGCCATATGAAGAAGTCCAGGGTGACCCTCAAAGAAGGGAGAGCATGGAAGGCAGGAGGAGAAAGGATTTCTTGAGGAGATCGAGGAAGTGAGGTTAAAGGATGCTTTGGAGAAGTTTGCTTGTGAAAGGAGGAGAGCTTGAAATGAAGCATCATGTTGCAGGGGAGGATTGAAGACCAATGGGAAGTTGCCACTGGAGGGGCGGGGGTGGGGGAGAATGGAGACTAAACACAGTAGAGAAGCAGAGAGATAGAGGATATCTGATAGTGAAACCAGGAAGGAATAATGCATGCCCAGATGGAGAACCGGGAGAAGGAGATAAGGGGAAGCTTTCCAGGTAATACTAGCATCTTCCTATGTAATCTAAAGGCTAATATCTGAAAGGATTGGTTAGAATCACTCTGCTTGACACCAGAAGGTAGGATGGAAAATGATGGGTGAACATTTCAAAGAGCCCAATTTAGGCTCATTTTAAAGGAAAACCATAAAGCCACAAACCACAAACCTTCCTACCAGTAAAAGGCCTTGGTGAGTTTGGATGTGATATCTGCTTCCTGAGGTGCCATGATGGTCCTCCTCACTGCCCACCTTCTGGAAAAGCTTCGATCTTTGTAGCGGGGGTCATAGAGGTGGTTCTGGTTCAGGTCCCTTTTGGACTAGATAAGTGCCTTGAAATTCTGTGATTCTAAAAAAAGAAACATTTTCTTGTTTACTTTCCTTGAATGTATATAGCTTTATTGGCCAAATGCAATTGGCTGACAATCAAGGCAAGATCACACTACCTGGGGCAAATGAACCTCTCAGCCTATGGCCAAGTTGGTCAGGACATCAGCAAACTTTCCTCCAATTCCAGACTCCCCAGAGTCATTGTTCAATCAGATTCTAGAGGGCCTAGATTGGTCTTTTGCACTCTTTTTAGCGAATTCCATGTGGTCAGCACATTGGAGAGCAGCCAGACTTCAGATGTCAGTGTAGTGAACATAGAGAAGTCAAAGGTGAACCTTAAACAATCCTGTTAGAGACAAAACAAGCTGACACATGCTAATTAATCCTTTCCCATGTGCCCAGCTCTGTGCTGTGTCCAAGAAGATGAAATGAAAAAAGGCCTAATTCTCAAAGAGCCTTCATGAACAAAAGGCAGTACGTATCAATCAAGCAAGTATTCATTGAAGCCCACATTCTGTGGTAGCCTGTGGGGATCTCTAGGGCAAAAGCGAAGCAATGCCCTGCCTTTTAGTTGATCAGTTAGTCAACAAACATTTCAAAAGTATTTACTCTGCCAGGGACTAGGCAATAAATGCTGGACATAGAAATGCAAGTATAAAGAGACACAGGCCCTGCCCTTAAGGAGCTTACATTTTAATGGAAGGGGGTAGATAACAGCAGCAATAACAACAAACCGTGTAGAGGAGCCAAACTGTATGGGGGCATGGTAATGTCTGGGGAGTCAAAAGCAGAGGTAGGAGAAGAATGGGGCTGATGTGCAGGCACTGTCCTAAGTGCTGGAAAGAAACAATCAGATAAGCAAGAGGAACAAAAAATCAATAAACATTTATTAAGTGCTTGCTATGTGACAGTGCTTGTATTAAGTGGTACTAGGAATACCAAAAAAGGCAAAAGACAGTCCCTGCCCTCAATGATCTTACAATTGACCCCACCCATGCAAACAAACATGCAAAGCAAACTATATTTGGGATAAATAGGAAATGATTAACAGGTGATAGGCATTGGCATTAAGAGGGTTTGGAGAAGACCTGTTGTTGAAGGCGGAATTTTGGTTTGGACTTAAAGGAAGCTAAAGAGGTCAGTAGTAGGAGCAGAGGAAGGAGAGTGTTCTAGGCATGGAGGACAGCCAGAGAAAATGCCCTAAGCTGAGAGGTGTATGTTTTCTTCATGAGTCAGCCAGGAGAATATGTTGTTGGACTGAAGAGTAAGGTAAAAAAACTGGAAAGGTATGAGGGGACCAAGTTATGAAAGGCTTTGAATGTAAAATTGAGCATTTTTATAATTGTTCCTAGAGGCAAAGGTGGGCTACTAGATTTTATTGAGTAGGTGGGGTTGATATAATCAGAACTGTGCTTTAGGAAGAATCACTTTAGTGACTGAGTGCAAGATGGACTGGAGTGGGGAGAGAATTGAAACAGGCACACACCCCCACCCCCATCCCCCACCAGACAGGCCATTGGAACAGTCTTGGTATGAGGGGATGGTAGCTTGCACTAGAGTGATAAAAGGAAAGGTGGCAGGGAGCGTTGCAAAGATGAAATTGACAGGCCTTGGCACCATATTGGATCTGGGCTGTGAGTTCAGATGAGTTCAGAATGACTTCTAAGGTGTGAGTCTTAGGGTCTGGGAGGATGGATCTAGGAGATTTTGCCCTGTCTAGAAAAATTCCTCTTCCATAACGCCCCTATACAGTACATTCTTCATGACAGTAGGGAACATCTAGACTTCAGCTGACTCCTATATTTCATGTCTTACCTGGCATGACTAAGCAGATAGATTTGTGTGTTTACATCAGTCAAGAAATATGGAATGATTTTTATCATTTCCACAAATAATTCCTTTCTCGATATAAGATTTTGCTTTACTGAAACTTTTTTTTTTAAATCAAGAAACAATAGACAGAAAAGATGAGGCCTCTGCATCTTTCAATCTAGTCAGGTGGTGTGCTCCAATGAGAAGAGCCCTTGCTGAGGAGTCAGAAGACTGAATTCTAATTCTGCCACAAATGCTTACTATTTTATGATGTTGGCCAAGTAATTTGCCCACACTGCTTTCCATATTTCTTTGACATAGAATGGGAGGTTTGAACAAGCTGTTTTCAGATATTCTTTTCAGCTTTAAATCTATGACCATGTGAACTGTATGATATGAGCTCCTGTAGAAAATCATTTCCAAAACAATAAAAATTACATATTTCTTTGTTGTATTTTCATCAAAGATAACCTTGATGACAATGATCCAGGACAATTCTGAAAGATATATAATGAAAAATTCTCTCCACCTCCAGGCTAAGAAGTGATGAAGTCTGAGTGGAGATTGAAGCGTATTTTTTTCATTTTATCTTTCTTGCTCTTTTCTTTTGCCACATAGTTAAAATAGCCATATTTTGCATGATTTCACATGTATAACTGACATCACATTTCCTGTCTTCTCAATGGGTGAGGGAATGGCAGGGGGGGGAGGAAAATAATTTGGAATTCAAAAAAAATGAACAAACGTTAAAAATAAATAACAAATTCTTTTTTAAAGATACCTTGATGAACCTGTGATTTCCATTAAAAATTAAAATGATAAAATTGACTTCTGAGTCAATAGTTACTTAAAATATCTTCATGAAATTTCTAAGTAAACAATAGACGTAATTTCTTCCACCATTCTCTTGGTGTCTTCTCCCTGAGAAATTTTGAAAGATGATCCTTCAATGCTTTGAAGATTGTTTCATTTCCATCCAGGTTTAATCTGTCTGCCTTTAGGCTAGACCAGCCAATTGTCCCAGTTTCATCTTCCTAACTGTTGTTTCTCCGTCCTCAGAGAGTACTTAGGCTATTAGATTTCAAATGTGGCTGATGCTGGAAGTAGATCATTTGAGCAATGGTGACAAATGTATTCTTTGTCTTTGTTGTCCTCCTGCCAATGTCACTTATGGTTGCTTTTGGAATGATGTCACACGTTGGGTCTCATGCCAAGCTTTCCTTAGTCTTGTTGCTTTCACTGTTTTTTTCCTGTTTTATTAAATTTTAAGGCTCATCATGTTTTCTTATGCTTTTTTTGTGTCTTTTGGATGATTCTGTAATCTAGGCCAGTATTGTACTTGGTTACCATGCCAATCATACCAACTTCGTGTTGGCTACTAATATGACTTCCGGACTGTTTGGGGCCCCTCATTGTAACTACTGCTAAACTTGTTCAGGAAATATTAATTTTCATAATCCATGCCCTTGTCTTGTGTTTTTTTCCTTCCACTGCCCATATTTCAGCATTACCAGCTTATTTTACAAGACCACATTGATGCTATTGCATTTGAATGCTATATCTTCTAACTTTATCCTCTGTTTTACTTTTTATGAACAATTTGACCTTTGCCTTAAATGTCTGATGGTCTGACTGAACATAGACAGCTATTCCAGTACAATTCTCATTAATTATCAATCATTTCCTGTTCTTTAAGGTCAGGTGTTACACTGATTAGTATAGCCAGAGTTTTCCATCTGTAATGCACTGCTTTGTTGAGTCCTGCAGGGGAATGGGCTCCAAACCCAGTCAGACCCTAAAAGCTAGAGCCAAACACAGGGCTGCTACTCAGTCTATTCTTCCCCTAAGCACCTGCTCTGATACAAAGCAAAGCAGCTGCAATTTGGTGCCTAGTACTGTGGTGGCAATTAGCATTTCAGGAGAGAGTCCTCCATCTGTCAGACCCAGCACTGAACTGAAGAGCTACTTGGCCTAAGCAATGGAGAGTTTGCTAGACAGTTGATGCAGCCTTCTCCCTTGGCTCACTTAGCTTTGGCATTAATCATTATGCTATTTTTGCAAATGCCTTTTTTAGTTAATTATGTTATTTGCTAGCTATTAAAAGCAGGAACACCAATCATAGCTTGTGAACTATAGTTTTAGGATTATGGATCCTAAGACTTCACCCTGAGCTTAGCCTCAGTCACTCCAGTTCAGACCCAACCTTTAAACCTGGGAGAGCTGAGTTGGGGGTATGACCCAAATGGGATCCCATATCTCTTTGTCTCGAAGGCCGACTTTCTTCTGCTTAGCAATGTTGAAAGTAGTAGCATAAATATGTTGGGCTCCAATTGTTCAGGTTTTTGGGGGTTTTGTTTGTGTTTTTTATTGGAAGAAGGTTACATATCATTTTTTTCTTGACCTTATTATGTTGGTAGCATACTTTAAATAGAAATTAATTTTCTATATGCAAAACAAATACTCTCAAGTACTTGGTGTTCTTGGATCTATTTTATATATTTAGGGTAAATTAATAAGTTATCAGTGAAGAATGAACCGATGCCGATTTTGATAACAAATAAAGATAGTACAAAGTTTATGACACTTTGGCTTTTTCAGTAACCACCAAGTTGATAATGAATTATTTTTGATATCTCTATAATTCTCAAGCATATTTTTTTACTCCTTGGTGAATATTTTTCTTTTCTTGGGCAGATCTCTATATTTGAAAGTTTCTGATGTGATGTAGCTTAAAGAATAAGCATTTGTATGGCAACATTTATTTAAATTGTTTTTTTTTAAATATGTATGAATCAATATGATGTCTAGGTAATTGTAATTGAAAGTTTAGTTTGGCATGAAGCTCTATTTGGAGAACTATTTATTGGTTGATTTCTTGAGAATATTTTGATGCTTGTATTTGTAGCATGAACATCTGTCATTTGCCAATCCTTGAAATACAAACATTGTGCTTCGGATATGCTGTTGTAGCCACCAGGTTATGCCTTGACAACTGTTCACTATATTTTCAATTTTTAAGGTCGGAACTGATATATTGTGCAATTCCCTCCAGTGCCTAGTGTGATCTAAATTGTTCACCAATTTAAGGCTTCTTATGGATAATTCTGTAATTCCTGATACCAATGGCCCGGTCTTGAAATGTTATCATCAACTCCTCTTTTTGCATTTGTTCAACCTTTTTTCACTAGCATATTGTTGGTTGAGTTGATGCAGCTATTGTCTGTAGAGGATTTCTGTTTTCTTGAGACTCAGCAATTCCATAGGCTCCATTTGTACATAAGCTTTGTGGTTGCTCATTGGCAGTATAGTACAGTATAGCATAGTAGAGCCTAGCATAGCATGGCATAGCATAGTATAGGATAGTACAGTATGGCATAGTATGGTACGGTATGGTACAGTATGGCATAGTACGGTATGGTACGGTATGGCACGGTATGGTATATTATGGCATGGTACAGTATGGTACAGTGTACTATAATGTGATATAGTACAGTGTAGGATAAGGTAGGTTATGCTGTGGAGTAGAGTATAGCATAGTATAGCCTAGCATAGCATACCGTAGTATAGCATAGCATAGTAAAGTGAGTAGATGACTGGCCTCAGAACAAGGCCTAAGTTCCAGACATGTCTCTGACATCCTGCATACATGACCCTGGGCAAACTATTTAACATTTTAAAGTTAAAGTTAGCTATAGTCATATAACATTAGCTAGCTTGTATATCGATTCAATATTTTCTTCCATTTATTAATGTTTATATGTGATTATTTCTATTGTCATGAAAGTCCTTCACTAAATTAAATTGTTTCCATTTCATCTATTCCCCCTGTGTCTCTCATTTTCTTTCCTTAGAATAGCCCTAAGCAATGAGTTGGGAACTTAAAATATATCATTGAAATATACACAACTTTAATTATGCTTTGAAGTAAGCAAGTTGGGGAGTATTTTTTTATAAACTACCTAATATTAGCATAAATTTGTTTACATGTTATGCAGATTGGGTTCTGATTTTTAATTTTCAAAAGATTGTTTTTGTTTGATATTACTGTGGGGGATAATAAAGACATTTTCTGTTAAAATTATGGGAAGTAGTATAAAAAATATAAAAGACTAAGACTATAAGGAACAGAGAAAGTAACTACTTATAGAAGCTACTATAAGCAGCAAAGGAACAGACCAACACTATTAGAAGGAGTTTCCTCATCTATGAGTTCCCCAGACTAATGAAATCATGGGCCTAATCCCTATGCCCCATGTATGTATATATGTATGTATGTATGTATGTATGTATTTGTGTCTTTGTAGGTCTATCTTAGTATCTGTCCATCTATCTATCTACTTGTCTATCTGTCTGTCTGTCTATCTATCTTCATTGTCACCATCAGTAGAATTGAAATGGTGCCCTAAGATTTTCAAAGCGCCTTTGCATCCATGCATCCACATCCACATACATAAATCCGTATCGCATTTGATTCTAAACAACGACCTTGGAAGGTTGGTGACATTATTGTTGGATAAGGAAACTGAAGACAAGGAAAGTGAACTGGCTGCCCCAGCTGCCCTGGCTCTCCCAGATCAGAAATGACTGAGGCTTTTCTGGTTTCCAAGTCCAACATTTGACTGCCCTTTGTTACCTAACTGCCTGCACTTGGAAATTTCTTCTGTTAATTCTGATGTTGCTGTTGTTCTGCTAAATCGTTGATGCCAGATGCTTGAATGCTGGATACATTGATAATTAAAAACTAAATTGGGTGGTTGGGACTTTGATCATGAGAGGAATCTGCCTGTCAGTCCATTTCAGGCTGTTTACAAGAAAGTAGATGACATACAGACTTTGGGGAGGTAACTTCTACAGTTCATTAATCAGAATAAAATGTACTGATTCTGTATTTCTAATTTTATTTATAAGGGGTTATTAAAATATGTCTTTCAAAATGATGCTGCCCATACTTAGGGAAACATAAATATAATAAAAATTATTTAAGATTCAGAAGATTAAGGGTTTTTCTTCCATTTTTTAAGAAAAAGAGGAGATAAAATGAAATAATTCCATACCAAAACGTTTCCTAGGAGATTGAGAGATTTTCTCCAGACCCACTTTGCTGTCTGTGTGTTTTGTTTTTTTGCAGTGGGTGGTGTTTAATTATGCTGAGGGCAAATACGGCTAAGGTAGAAATGAGAGAAGGACATTCAATTTGCCTGCATAAGTACCGAGTGGCAACTTTGGATGTCAGTTGGTGATAAGTGGGAGCTGGGAGACTTGCATTTGATTAAGGTATGTACCTTACTTTCATCTTTCGAGCTGAGCCAAGGAGTAGAACAAAGAAACCAATAGGGAAAATTCATTTTTAATTCTGATTTCAATTGCGAAAGTTCAGGGAGAAGTTAATGAATCCTGTCAACATTCTTGAAGGGCTGACGCTCTGGGCTTCCATCACTCAACAGCGTCACTGAGTGTCCATGAGGATCCATGTCTTTCCAAATAACTGGAAAGACTGGTAAACATTCCAAATAGTTGAGAACAAAACTAGGCAAGGAAGAGCAAATGGCATGAGTTGCAAATATTAATATTTCTTCATTAAACTCAGAAGAGGTAAAAAGGGTCTTTAATTTGCATTTCTAAAATCTTATGTATGGAGTGTCAACATATAGATCTGATTGGTTATTGAATAAGTTATTTTATTTAACAAATAATCACTAGTGGTCCCACATGGTTTTTACCCCTAGTTGAATGAATGAAAAGATTAGGCTATTTCTATGTGCAAAGCAGTGTGCTAAGTTCAGTGGATACAAATAAAATGGTCAAGCAGTCCCTCCTCCCAAGTAGCTCATATCCTAACGAGGAAGACAACATATGGGAGGTGTATGCTGCAGTTAGATGGAAGCATGCTGTGGTTCTTTGGGTGCAACAGTAGAGTACATAATCTCATGCCTCTTCTTTAATGTGATTTCCAGGGATAAAAATCCTTTCAATTTCGGATGATGACCCACTTTCCAGAGCCAAGGATTTGGTGGCAGGACCTTTACTGCCTGGGTCTTCCACAGCTATGGCTGTAGCTTCTGCTGGAGCAGTTAGTTACCTGATTGCATCTCTAGAGGGCTTAGTTCCTATGGCTGATTGCTGAGGGCACTGAGCTAGAAGTACAACTAGTACCAAGGATTTGGGATTCAAGGTTGTGGGCTGGTCCCCTTGGTGTCTGAAGGGAGATGGCGATCAGAGTGGTTGTGATGGCCTGACTTGACTGGCAGCTGCTAACTCCCATCATTCTCTCAGGGTGCCACCTGCTTCACCTCTGGAAGATAATGAAGTAATTTCAAACCATTCATCTGACACACTTTTAGTTAACTTACTAAAATACTGCCTTACAGCAGTCATTTGTTGTACAAGTAATTTGCACTAATCTACTGAATATTATTTTATTGAAACACAAAGTCTGTCCATATGACCGCAGATCAAATTCATTGTCAGTTTAAAAAAAAACAAAAACTATTTCTTCCTATCTCAGTATTTAGAAGGGTCAGTGTTCACCTCAGTGCAGATAGTCTCTCCCCTGGTATATCAATTAATCCATTTTCTGCATATCCCCTGATCCTTTCTGATTTAGGTCCACAGAACCTGTTACTCAACCTTGGGATAGAATTAATTCTGTTTTCTTCATTCTTGCTACATGACCATTCCATCTCCATTTTCAATCACGTACATCCTGGGCAGATGACTATTACATGATGTATTTTGGTTTTTTTTGGCAGGGAGGGGCAGAGGGAAGGCACTACTGGTAACAAGCTGCAACTCAATTGAACCTGCCAGGTATGATGGGATTGAAATCACTCGATGTTAGCTATGACACATTGACTCAATAAGACCACTTCTGGATTCAGTCTTAAGACCTCCAGTGAGAAAGACATCTTTCTATCCTCAGGCAGCCCATTTCACTTTGGGAGTGGCTATCATGTCTGATCTCTACTTATTTGTACAATCATATTTGTTCTCTACCTAGCTTTCATCCTAAAGTGAGCTGCTCGTTGTCCCAGGGTGGGCATTGCCACTGCTATGTTTTCTCTCTGAGCTGCCATTTCCTTCTTCTCCATTTATCTGAGGATTTCCTTCCTTCCTTCCTTTAACTGCTGTCACTTTCCCTGACCTAGCCATCACAATTCCCTCCAAATTGGCCGCTTGGCCTCTAGTCTATAGCAGCTATGTCTTAGGACTATTTGTATCTTATATTCAGGGTCTATTTTACCACCTAAATTAAAGAAAATGATGTTTTTGTATATTTTGTGCCTAAAGTAGTTCTTGGCACATAGTAACTGATTATTTGTTGATTGCTTATAAGCTGTTGGAGGGCAGGAATCAAGTCTTAAAATGCTTTATGGCCCCCACCAAGCATCATGTTACCCTTCCTGCACTAGGTCCACCCTCTGGAAATAGTCTCTTTGATGAAGTACCCCTCCCCTTTCTGGACATCTCTTCCCATTGGTGAGTTGTTCCCAGGGCCTACATTTTGGAGGGAGGTTTAGAACGGCCATTCTTTCTTCCCCTCCTCACTCAGTTTCTGATTTCTAGCTTCTCCAGCTGTGGACCTGAGCAGGTATACTACCCTACCTCAACTCCCCTCATTTTCCAGTTACTTTTATGTGTTTTCCCTGTCCCCCATTATCCTTGAGGACAGGAACTATCTTGCTTTCCCCCCTTGGGTTTGTAACCCCATGAATTAAAATGGTGGCTGGCATGTAGTAAGTGCTTAATAAATGCTTGGTCCTCATCTGCCTGAACCTGGAGCCCTTCTTTCCTTGATATTTTCTATTACTCAGCCTTTTCTTCTACTGACTACTAGAACACCTAGATGAAAAGCTTTTAGTAGATGCTCTCTTTCTCCCCTCAAGTCAGCTTGTATTTACTTCTCTCTTGCTATAAGCCCTACCCCGGAATGTCAGCTCCTTGAGGCCAGTGATTGTCTTCCATTTTACCTGGGTGACTTCATGGCTTAATCAAATGAGATGATAACAGGACAATGGTCCAAAGCTTCAGAGGTGAATTTATGTGTTAGCTATCATTGCTGGTGTTTTGCTTCTTATTGCTGTTACTAGGTTTTTTTAAAGTTGAATTTATTTTTCAAGAGGTAAACGATCAGCGACCTCTGGTTTTGGTTGTATGGAGCCAAATGTCAAACATCAGAACACCCTTGTGACAAAGAGAAGCCTTGCTACCCTTAAAAAGGGGCCCCAGAAAATCTTGTGATTTAGATGGAAAGGTATCACTTCCATTGTGCTTGACCTTGGGATAGCCAGCCCACCGCATAGTCCCCATTAGTTAACTGCCGTGGTGCTTGCTATGTGGGGTGGAAAGTCAAATACTCTGATAAAAGGCTTCAGTGCAGTTTGATCAAGAGTGTGCAGAAAGCCAGAATCAAAGCCATATTAGCTCTCCAGGCCTTCTTTCAATTTCCTCTAGAAAAAAAGGGGGGACTGAATTCAGGACTGTGCTCCAGCTGCCAGCTTAATCTCAGAGCAATTACACCCCCCAAAATCAAATCTTTTTCCTACACCACGTTTTGAGCTGACAAGAGCTAGATCAATAAGAAAGAGCAGAGATTTAAAAGTTTAATTATTTCAGGTGTGAACCAGAAAGCAATATATTTGTGTTGCTTAATTTTAAAGCTAATCTAGTTAGCATGGATCATGGGCACAGTGTCTGATATTCCTACCTGAAAAGCAGGAACTTGGAAGATGATTCATGGGGAACCCTCAGGCTGTCTCCTGCCTAGTGCTGACATGCACTGAGCCTCTAAATATTTAGTGAAATACTCAGTTATGCTCGTGATGACTGTGTCCACACTGGGTTCTCAGCCATGGTTCTATAGTACCCATTATTCAGTCTGAGCTTCTTGGATCAGACAGGGCTTCTTGTAACAGGCTCTGCATAAGGAGTCAGTAAACCCCCAGACAGAGGTTAATCACAAGGAGAACTCCATTGCTGGAGAGCTTTGAGCTAACCTAGTGCCATGTGACCTTATCAGCAGCCCTGGTGGCCAGTTCTATTTTTGCTCTTCTCCAGATGAGGAAACTTATTAAGTTCAAAGAATTTAGGCCTAGGAGTCTGAGGTCGGCAGTAAGATTTGCACATTGGCCTTTCCTTGCCCCAAGCCAAATGTTCTTCCTGACTAGTCTGTGGCTACCTTTCAGCATCAGTATTTGCTCATGCACATTGGAGATGACCCCAGATCAGAAGCCCAACATCACAGAAATGCATACATTGATAAGTAACATAAGACAGTCACTCTGGGGTTTCATTTCCTTGAAGATTTCATGTTACTGGCTATGGCACCAGCATAGATCTCTTACTGTTTGGCTTATTTCAGTTTATTTCTTTCCCCCAAAGGAAAATGAGCCACTCTTTCTTGTTCCATAGGAGACAAGAACAACTTGTTACCAGTCCAGGGCCTAGAGTCAGATTCCATAATCCTGAGAGTTTTGTAAGTAAAAATAATCATTGGTGCTCTTCACGAGACACATGCATAGACAAGACTTACTCCTGGGGCCTCCAGTCTTAGAGCCCAAGCCCCTAGACAGCCCCAACTCACTCGAATTTCAACCTCTGTTTCCCAAGGTGGGTCAGTAACTTCTCTGCTATTTATATAATATTCGAGCATTGTCACAGGGGCTCAGAGAGTTCAAATGTCTTGTACTCAGGGTTTCCTGGCTCTAAGGTCAGCCTTCTGCCCATTCTACCACATTGGCATAGCAGCCCATAGCAGATTATGGCATAACAGGCATAATCAATGTTTATGGAATGAATGAATGACACAATATGATTTCCAAATATCAAATATGGTTATAAAGCCCAAATCTCCGAGCAGAAGGGCTGGGACAAACCTTTCCAGGGTTATTAGAGCCAAAGAGAGAGAAGCCAAGGCTTTGAGCGGAGGGGCAGAGGCCGAAGCTGGCTGCTAGGCTGCAGCCTTGGAACTCCCCCACACAACACCATCAGAGGTGCCCCCCCGCAGGTAGGTTAGACCAACAGCAAGCAGAACAAATAGCACCCAGCCATGTGGGGCTTCCTCTCCCGGGGAGCAGAGATTGCTGAGCTGGGCCTGTGGCCAATGAAGGTGCATGCCACAGAGGGCCTCTGCCTTGTGTCCGGTGGTTGCCTTGGCCCTCTTCCTCAGACACAGGCTGCACGGTTCTTCTTGGACCACATGTTGTTGTTGCTGTGGCTGTTTTGTTTTAAATGATAGTACTGGGGAAGGTGAGTTATGTTCTTGGGGTCCCTGGCAGAGCAAAGCCACATTGCAGGCACCACTGGCCTTCATCAATTTATGTAAAGCTGGAAGGATGTGGAAGTGGATGCTCAGCTAGTGGCCCTTCAGTTAGTCAATCAACAAGCTTTAATTAGGTGCTTCCTGTGTGCCAGGCACTTTGCTAAGCACTGGGGATACAAAAGAAAGGCAAAACACAGTCCCTTTCCTCAAGAAGCTCCCAGTCTAATAGGGGAGACCACATGCAAGTGATTATGCATATACAATACTAATGAGTCACATTTATATACTGCTTTCATTTTAACAAAGCATGCTACAAACATCAGCTCCTTTAATCTTCACTAAAATCCCATCAGGGCTATTAGCTTCCCTCTTTTTACAGATGAGAAAAAAATGAAGTAAACTAAGTTCAGTGACTTGCCCAAGGTCACTTAGTTAGTTGTCTTCTAATGGATTTTGAACTTAGAGCTTTCAGATTCCATGCCCAGTGTTTTAACAATCCAGCTAGCAGCTGTTGTGGGAGTGTAAGACCAACCCAAGCCCAACAACAAGAATGCTACCAGCACGCTGTAAAAGCACGGGTTCTTTTGATCTGCTTAACTAAGGAAAGCTATGTGAAGGGGTTGACAAGCTTACTTTAATTCAGCATACAAATACCATTCACTTAGCTCAGGGGAAAAAGCCAGCACCCTGAACTTCAGAACAAATACAAACAAATTACAAACATCAACAGACAGACCTTGTCTGATTCAAATCCCAATACATAGTTACCAGAGTTCAACAAAATCCCAACATCTGGGTTAAGAGCTAGAGGGCTTCTTAGCTACAGCTGCCCAAGAGTCTCCAAATGCCACCAAGAGTGAGAGCCCTGTGCAAATGGCTCTGTCTTCTCTTCTTGTAGGGTTTCAGACATCATCAAATGTCAGCTGAATGACCAGAACTTAGGCTGCTATGATTGGTTCTTGAGTTACCACCATCCCTTGGTACCCTGGGAGCTTCACACCCACATAGGCTTAGCACCTAATAGGGGTTTGGGCCTGGGGTTTAGCACCTAGTAAGACTCAATAAAATACACTGAATTACTCAAAGGAAACAAAAGCCAAACTCTTCAAGGGCACTTGGTCTAACTAAGTGTTAAGAGCCCATTTTGCTTACCAACATACCCAGGTGTCTGTGAACTGTGGTGCCCCCTACCTTCCAGTGTCTAGAAGATATGGCAGATAATCTCCCTGAGAGAAAGCAAGTAGCTCTGGGAATAAGGAAAGTCTCCTGCAGAAAATGGGCCTTGAGTTGCTCTTGAAAGAACCCAGGAACCATAAGATGAGGGTGAAGATCATTGTAAAGATGAGAGAAAGCCAGTTCAAAGGTAGCAAGAGGAGATGGAGTGGCATGTTTGAGAAATTGCAAGGAGGTCAGTTTCACCAAATCTTAGCATTGAAGAGAAGGCTGAGAGATAGGAAGGATCTAGCTTCTGAAGGGTTTTCAGCACCAGAGAGGGGGTGTTACAGGTGAGTCTGGACATAGCAGGGGACCACAGGACCACACTGAGCTATTGACAATACTTCTGCTTGGCTTATTCTGTCAGCGACTATCTGGGAGTATGTTCTGAGGATATTTCCCCCTTTGTGCCTGGGAACAAAGGAAGCCACCAACCCAAGCAGGGAATCCCTCCAGAGCTGGCAGAGGCAGAAAAGACAGCTGCCTCCTTTGTACGTGGTCAAGAAGCACTTTTCTTTTAAAAAGAAGTGGTAAGGTAGAGATGTATAAAGTACTCTATACATATTTTGGAAGGCTCTTACCTAAGTTTCTTGAAGCAATCATATCTAGGATGAACAAGTGTGTGGAAAATGGATCTTTTCTTCTTGGTGCTTCTCAGTCACTTGAGGGTGAGGACATAACAGCTTTAGTGCAATGTCACATGTGGCAAAATGAAAGTTCCCCAACTTCACTGAGGGATGAATCCCGAAGGATTCTAGGAAGCTCTTTGATGAAATGCATATTTTAAACAGACACAGCAGACATAGAACTTTGGCTCCATCTCAGCCTAGTCAGCACATTTGAAGCGCAGAGGTGATGTGCATCGAGTGGTGTGGTCCATCCTGGGCTTGGGTGGTCTGTCCTGGGCTTGGGGCTCTGAATCAATGTTTTGTGCAGTTTTCTTTCTGTAGATGGGCAGCCTGCTCACAGAATGCTATGGCCATGTGCTTCCTGCTTGTTCTTAATGGCATTGTTATTTCAGAGGGAGGCAGCCATGCTTGGAAATCCCATCTGTTTTAATAGCACACAGCCATCCTCTGTGCAGGCTGAGGGAGGCTACCCAATGATTTGTGGTCTAGGTGGCATGTTTGTTCCAAGACAAAACAAAATGGGGACTTTTTTTCAAAGATAAAAAAGAGAGTTGACTTGGCCATGACTGTAGCTCTGAAATATTTCCTCTCCAGTTCCTTCATGAGCTACAGAACCAGATCAAGAAATGTCTCCTCTCCTCCTCTGTCCTCTCCTCCTCCATTCCTCTCCTCTTCCCTCTCTCCTTCTCCTTTCTTCTCTTCTCTCTTCTTTCATCTCCTCTTTTCCCTTCTCTAATTTTTTTTGTTCCATTCCCCTTCCCTGCGTCTAGTTTCTCCCCTTTCCAGGTCATCCTCCATGTTGGTGCTGAAATATTTTTTCCTTCCAAATAGTCCTGGCCATGTATCTAACAACCCCTGGCTTTCTTTGCCCCTAGAAGCAAATGGAAGCTTAACCCCAGTCCATCTTCATCCGCCCTTTCCATATTTCTTTCCCAAGACCCCTCTGTATACATATGACATTCCACCCAAACTGAGATCCTTGGTATTATTTGAATGTACTACTCTGTCCTCAGCCTTTTGGACTTTGCATAGGTTATCCTGAGGCCTAACTTGCAAACTTCCATCATTGCCAGCTTTGAGCTGTCCCTTGCTTTATTAAAGTTTCTGGTGTCACATCCTAAGAGGAGGCCCTCCTGATCCCTGCTGCTCAGGGATTACTTCTTGACTCTCTCAAATTCTCCTGGGTTCATTTCATTGTTTACAAGCCATCTGTCCCAGGATAATTTAAATTCCTTACTAGCAGGGATGATTTCAAATCCAGATTTCTGTACCTCCAGGCCCCGGCATGGTGCTTTGGCTTTTTCCTATTCAGGGATCTGTGGTTTCACAGTATTGGCAACTCTGGGCAAGGAATTTCCTCTCACAGAGCACAGGGTCGTGTAGCCTCAGAGAGTTGTCTGGAGACACTGAACGGTTAAGTAAATTGCCCAGAGTCACTTGGGCAGAAGGTGTCAGGGGTGGAGTTTGAAGGCAAGGCTTCCAGGCAACAAAGCCAACTCTCTTTCCAGCACACCAAGTTGTGTCTTGCCTTGCATGCCAGTAGGTACTTAATCCATTCTTTTTGAAAGGAGATGGACCCTGTAACAAAGGGAATCAAGCACGTAAGAAGGAATAGCTTGTGCTCCTCATTACCTGGGGAATTCCAGAGGAACACTTCAGCTCTTAGTCCCTTCCCATCACCCTGCTTAGATCACAGTTACAGCTTTGCAAGAGACACAGCAAATGGGCACTAGGGACAAAGGAGAGACACCAAAAGACGTTTTCGTCTAAAGCAAATGTGCTTCCCACACAGTAAAACAAAGAATGAGCATCTCTGGAATGGAAGGCATGTCAAGATTTGTTTCTCAAGGGAATCCGAAGAGCATTTGCCTCATGTTCATTGTGTGACTAGAAGATCAAACAGCTGGGAATGCAGAGGATATCAAGTTGCAGGGGATCTTAGAGATCTTATAGTCATTTAATTATTTGGCAACAGAACAAAGGGTTAGAAGTGACTTCACCGCTATTAGATCTTACCTGTACCCCAATACAATGAAATAATCATTTTAAAAATGAAGGAATTGAAGAAACATCAGTGAGAGAGGGAGAGAGGGAGAGGGAGAGGGAAGGGGAGAGGGAGAGAAGGAGAGGGAGATGGAGAGAGGAAGAGTGAGAGGGAAGGGGAGAGGGAGAGGGAGACAAGGAGAGGGAGAGGGAAGGGGAGGGGGAGAGGGACAGGGAGAGGGAGAGAGGGAGAGGGAGAAGGAGAGAAGGAGAGGGAGAGGAAGAGGGGGAGAGTGAGAGGGAAGGGGAGACGGAGAGGGAGAGGGAAAGGGAAGGGAAGAGGGAGAGGGAGAGGGAGGGGGAGGGGGAGAGGGAGGAGGAGAGAGGGAGTGGGAGAGGGAGGGGGAGAGAGGGAGAGAGGGAGAGGGAGAGGGAGAGAAGGAGAGGGAGATGGAGAGAGGAAGAGTGGGAGGGAAGGGGAGAGGGAGAGAAGGAGAGGGAGAGGGAAGGGGAGACGGAGAGGGAGAGGGAGAGGGAGGGGGAGGGGGAGAGGGAGGAGGAGAGAGGGAGAGGGAGGAGGAGAGAGGGAGAGGGAAGGGGAGAGGGAGAGAAGGAGAGGGAGAGGGAGAGAGGCAGAGTGAGAAGGAGAGAAGGAGAGGGAGAGGAAGAGGGGGAGTGTGAGAGGGAAAGGGAAGGGAAGAGGGAGAGGGAGGGGGAGGGGGAGAGGGAGGAGGAGAGAGGGAGTGGAAGAGGGAGACGGAGAGAGGGAGGCCAGAGATGGAAGGGGCAGTTATTCTTTCATCCATTCCAAGCCATACATTTTTAGGTGAAGAAATGGAGACCCTAAGAAGGCAAACGACATGTTCAGAATCGCATACAGTAGGCAGAAAAACCAGGATTTGAACTATGGTTGGAGAGTCACATAGATTTTCAGAGTGGGAGGGACCTCATATATACCAAGTCTGTCCCTTACCTGTACAAGAGTGTCCTCTCTACTGCACCTGGCACAAAATCACACGGCTTCTGATATATGTCTCCCATTTCCAGATGACAGTCTTTTTTTCAGTCAACAAACTATTTTTTAACTTTTTTTCCCCTTATTAAACATATTTTCACATTAGTCATGTTACATAGAAGAACTTGACTGAATGGGATGAACCATGAGAAAGAAAAAAAAAGAGAGGAAATAGTCTACTTGATTTGCATTCAGACTCCATATTTCTTTCTCTGGATGTGGGTGACATTGTCTTTTGGAATGAGTCTTTTGAAATTGTTTTAGGTCCTTGCATTGCTGAAAAGACTTAAGTCTATCAAAGTCAGTCATCACAAACTATGGTGGTTACTGCGTACAGTGTTCTCCTGGTTCTGCTCAATTCACTCACAATCAGTTCACATAAGTATTTCCAGGTTTTTCTGAAGTTCATCTGCTCATCATTTCTTATGGAACAATAGTATTCCATTAAATTCATATAACACAAATTGTTCAGCCATTCCCTTAGAAGTACTGGGTCAAAGGGTATGCACATTCCCATTTGGGAAATTGCTCTCCAGAATGTTGGGTCAGTTCACAACACTACCAACAATGAATTAGTATTCCGGTTTTCCCACATCTTCTTCAACATTTATCATTTTCCCTTTTTTGTCATGATAACCAATCTAATAGATGGGATGTGGTACCTCAGAGTGTTTTTGATTTGCATTTCTCTAATAGGTAGTGATTTAGAGAATTTTTTCATATGACATTCAATAGCTTTAATTTCTTCCTCTGAAAATTGCCTGTTCATATCTTTTGACCACTTACCCAGACAACAGGCTTTAAATGGTGGAGGACAGCTGTCATGACTCCCTTAAATTTTCTCTTCTTCAGGTAACACTCTCTAGTGTCTTCTCTCAGTCATATCAGATACAAAGATACAAGTGAGTTGTTGATCAACCTTGGTGGAAATTGTATTTTCCGTTGGAATTTCCCAACCCCATGAAATCTAAAGTCTTACTTTCTTTATTTTTTTTATTTCATATTTTTAGTTTTCAGCATTGATTTTCACAAGAATTTGAAGTACAAATTTTCTCACCATTTCTACCCTACCCCAACTCCAAGATGGCATATATTCTGATTGCCCCATTCCCCAGTCAGCGCTCCCTTCTGTCACCCCACTCCCCATCATCCCCTTTTCCGTTACTCTCTTGTAGGGCAAGATAGATTTCTATGCCCCATTAGCTATATATCTTGTTTCCTAGTTGCATGCAAAAACTTTTTTTGAACATATGCTTTTAAAACTTTGAGTTCCAAATTCTCTCCCCTCTTCCCTCCCCACCCACCCAAGGAGACAAGCAATTCAACATAGGCCACATGTGCATCATTATGTAAAACTGTTCCACAGCACTCATGTGAAAGACTAACTGTATTTTGCTCCTTCCTGTCCTATCCCCCTTTGTTCAATTTTCTCCCTTGACTCTGTCCCTTTTTGAAAGTGTTTGCTTTTGATTACCTCCTCCCCCATCTGCCCTCCCTTCTATCATCCCCCCTTTTTTATATCCTTCCTCCTTCTTTCCTGTGGGAAAATGTACCCAATTGAGTGTGTATGTTATTCCCTCCTAAGGTCAAATTCGATGAGAGTGAGATTCACTCATTCCCCCTCACCTGCCCCCTCTTCCCTTACAACAGAACTGCTTTTTTGCCACTTTTATGTGAGATAACTTACCCCATTCTATCTCTCCCTTTCTCCCTCTCTCAATATATTCCTCTCTCATCCCTTAATTTGATTTCATTTCTCAGATGTCATCCTCTCATATTCAACTCACCCTGTGCCCTCTGTCTATACATATATATGTATGTATGTATGTGTATATATATATATATATATATATATATATATATATATGTATGTATATATATATGTATGTATGTATGTATGTGTGTGTGTATATATATATATGTATATATATATGTATATATATATATATATATATATATATATATATATATATATATATGTATGCACGTACATTCCCTTCCGCTACCCTAATACTGAGGTCTCATGAATTATACACATCATTTTTCCATGTAGGAATGTAAACAAAACAGTTCAACTTTAGTAAGTCGCTTATGATTTCTCTTTCTTGTTTACCTTTTCTTTTTCTTTTTTGTTTTTTTTAAATTTGTTTATTTAACATATTTAGTTTTCAGCATTGATTTTCACAAGAGTTTGAATTACAAATTTTCTCCCCATTTCTACCCTCCCCCCCACTCCAAGATGACATATATTCTGGTTGCCCTGTTCCCCAGTCAGCCCTCCCTTCTGTCACCCCACTCCCCTCCCATCCCCTTTTCCCTTCCTTTCTTTGAGGGCAAGATAAATTTCTATGCCCCATTGCCTGTGTATCTTATTTTCTAGTTGCATGCAAAAACTTTTTTGTTTGTTTTTGAACATCTGTTTTTAAAACTTTGAGTTCCAAATTCTCTCCCCTCTTCCCTTCCCACCCACCCTCCCTAAGAAGTCAAGCAATTCAACATAGGCCACATGTGTATCATTATGTATAACCCTTCCACAATACTCATGTTGTGAAAGACTAACTATATTTTGCTCCTTCCCAACCCCTCCCCCTTTATTGAATTTTCTCCCTTGACCCTGTCCCCTTTCCAAAGTGTTTGTTTTTGATTACCTCCACCCCCATCTGCCCTCCCCTCCATCATCTGCCCTTTTTTTGTTTACCTTTTCACGCTTCTCTTGATTCTTGTGTTTCAAAGTCAGATTTTCTGTGGTCTTTTCTCTGAGAAAACTTGAAAGTCCTCTATTTCATGGAAAATCCATATTTTGCTTTGGAGCATGATACTCAGTTTTGCTGGATAGGTGATTCTTGGTTTTAATCCTAGCTCTATTGATCTCCAGAATATCATATTCCAAGCCCTTTGATCCCTTAGTGTGGAAGCTGCTAGATCTTGTGTTAACCTGATTGTGTTTCCACAATACTCAAATTGTTTCCTTCTGGCTGCTTACAGTATTTTCTCCTTGATCTGGGAGCTCTGGAATTTGGCAACAATGTCCCTGGGAGTTTTCTTTTTGGGAGCTTTTTCAGGAGGCGATCGGTAAATTCTTTCAATTTCTATTTTACCCTCTGGCTCTAGAATATCAGGGAAGTTTGATGATATCTAGGCTCTTTTTATGATCATGGCTTTCAAGTAGTCCAATAATTTTTAAATTATCTCTCCTGGGTCTATATTCCAGGTCAGTGGTTTTTCCAATGAGACATTTTACATTGTCTTTCATTTTTTCATTCCTTTGGTTCTGTTTTATAATATCTTGATTCTCATAAAGTCACTAGCTTCCACTTACTCCAATCTAATATTCAAGGTAGTATTTTCTTCAGTGGTCTTTTGGACCTCCTTTTCCATTTGGCTAATTCTGCCTTTCAAACCATTCTTCTCCTCATTGGCTTTTTGGAGCTTTTTTGCCATTTGATTTAGTCAATTTTTTAAGGTGTTATTTTCTTCACTATTTTTTGGGTCTCCTTTAGGAAGTCATTGACTTGTTTTTCATGGTTTTCTTGCACCACTCTCATTTCTTTTCCCAATTTTTCCTCTATTCCTCTAAGTTGCTTTTCCAGATCCTTTTTGAGCTCTTCCATGGCCTGTGACCAGTTCACATTTTTCTTGGAGGCTTTTGGTGTAGGCTCTTTGACTTTGTTGACTTCTTCTGTCTGTATGTTTTGGTCTTCTTTGTCACCAAAGAAAGATTCCAAAGTCTGAGTCTAATCTGAGTCCATTTTCGGTGCCTGGCTACATTCCCAGCCAACTGCTGGACCCTTGAGTTTTTGTCAGGATATTACTGCTTGTAAAGAAGAGAGTACTTTGTCCCAAGCTTGAGGGACTGTACTGTTGTCTTCAGAGCTTTTTCTATACCACAAGCTCTGCTTCACCAGTGCTCCTCCTCCCTCAAGAACTGCCAACCCAGATCACAACTCAGATCTGAGCAGGCTCTGCACTCCCGCTCGGATCCACCTCTTAAGTCCTCCCACCACATTAGCCTGGAGCCTGAAGCAACTGCAGTTGTAGTTCTGTAGCTGCCCCACCTCCACTGCCCCTGGGTCCATGGCCTAACCACAAACTCCTTTCTCTCTGTCCCTGCAGTTTTTTTCCCACTAACGTTATCTGTTGTCTTTGGTGTTTTGGGGTTGAGAAGTCTGGTAACTGCCACTGCTCACTCATTCAGGCTGCTAGGGCCTGTTCCACCTGGCTCCTGGGTCTGGTTGGTTTGGGCACAGCCCACATTGGGCTCTGCTCCAGTCTGCTCCCAGCTCCATGTGATATACTTTACCCAGTGACCATCCAGGCTATCCTGGGCTGGAGCCCTGCTTCCTTCTGTTATTTTGTGGATTCTGCAGTTCTAGAATTTGTTCAGAGCCATTTTTATAGGTGTTTGGAGGGTCCTGGGGGAGAACTTTAGTCCAATCCCTGCTTTCCAGCTGCCATCTTGGCTCCACCCCCCAAAGTCTGACTTTCTTGGACTATACCATCATTTGAAGTACCAAGTTACCTGTACATCCCTTTCCTAAAAGTCAGGGGTAATGCTTGGATGATGTGGCCTTTCAGATTCCTTTCCATAGATGTGAGAATCTGTTCTCTTCCACTCAGAATGATTGGGTTGGGGGAAGCAGGCCATTTTGGGTATGCCCTCACAAAAAAATGCTACAAAGAATGCTGCTTGGTTTGATGGAGGGAAGCATAAGAGAGTCTAAGTCAATGGGTGGTTGGACATAAGGGGCCATCCTTACAGTGTATAGTATACTCTAAAAGTCACAATATAGTTTTAAGCTATTAAAGCTGTACTAAGATTTTTGGTTCATCCTGTACACAGTGGCACATAGCATGCCCACATAAAGGGATTTGTAGGGCCAAGTTTTGAGACCATCAGCTGCTCTTTGTCAGTCCCAAAACATTCTCCATCTGTCCGAAGAGGAATAATCTAAGACATAGTCAGCTGGTCATTCTCAGAATTTGGAATTAGGTGATCAAAGTGACCTCCTAGCTTTGCTATTTATACTTCAATTTTCTGTGCTTCTTCATTTTCTTTATCTGTAAAATGAGGGGGTGAGTATGTCAAATGAAATAGTGTCCCATTTTATGCTGATGTTAGAAGCCCTGGAGTTGGGGGTTTTCTGATGTCATTTGGACATTCCAGAGAAATCATTAGCAATCATTAGCTTCTATCTTGTGAAAGCATCTGACTCTTTCCCAGAACAAAACTGAGAAAACCCAAATGGTGCCTTTTTTGTATATTTATAAAGGAAAACATATACAAGTTATGTTAATACTTTGGGGCAGCTAGATGGCACAGTGAAGAAATTGCCAGGCCTGGGGTCAGGAAGACCTGAGTTTAAATCTAGTTTCGGACACTTACTAGATGTATGACCATTGGCATATCACTTGACCCTGTTTTGCCTCAATTTCCTCATCTGTCAAATGAGCTGGAGAAGGGAATGGCAAACCACTCTAGTACCTATGCCAGGAAAACCCCAAATGGGGTCACGAAGAGGCAGATACAAATGAAATGACTGAACAACATACATTCAGTGCCCCAGATGAGCAGCAGATGCAGATGACCTTAGAATAAATCCCATTCACAAGGTCTGAGGCCCAGCCCTGCCAATGGTGAGCTTGTAGTGACACCTACAATCTAGTTTAGGGGAAAGCAATGGAAGATCAGGTGAATTCAGTGCAATTTCTGTTGATTTGGGAAGCATTTGGCTAAACTTCTGGCCTGCCAACTAGTGAGCAGGTAACCATTCCTTATCTTCCTTCAGATAGCTAAAGTTAGGGGCTGCAGACAGCTCTTTTCAGTCTCTCTTTCCATCTTCTCAGACTCAGCTGGGGTAGATCAGAAGCAGGAGATCATGCAGGTATATGCACTTGCACACACATTTTTTTCCTTATGAGTCCCATATTTAGAACAGGATTGAAATTCATCTGCCCCACCTGGACCCCTCCCCCAGATAAGAACCCTCTCCAGGATATCCCCATCAGATTGTCATCTAGCTTTTGTCTCAAGACTCTCAGTGAGGGGCAGGTCCAAGTCTTCCTCAGGAGGCAGCTCATTCCACTCTGGGACCCCTCCAGTGATTATACATTTCTGCCACTAATATCACACTTTAATCCATTTCTTTTCAATCTGATTCCTGAACCTGTGTCATAAGGCCAAGTGGAAATAAGTTTCCTCCCTCTTCCACACAGCAAGCTCCCTTCTCTCAGCTCTACTCTCTGAATGTCATGGTCAAATCCCAGAAGCCTTCTCACCCTGGAAGATACCTCGGCCCTCGGTCCGCCTCTTTATCTCAATGGCTGCCTTCCCAATCTTCTATTTGGAGGAAGTTTCCAGGCCAACCATTCTTACTTCTTCATTCTTCTTTTAACTCTTCTGACTCTTAGATGTCCCCACTCTGCCTCAGTGTGCAATCTCCTTCCTTCCCCCAGAAAACCTGCCTTTCCTGCTCTTGTTTTAAGCCTTGTTTCCTCCAATTAGAATGGAAGCTTCTTGAGAGCAGGGCCAGTCTTTCACTTTGCTTGCATCTGTATCCCTAACACTTATCATATTGCCTGGTAGATAGGAAGTGTTTAATAAATACTTGTTGACTTACTAAGTCTTCATGTACTTTCACTTAGAGATCCTGTGCCCTGAGAATCTTCTCTTCTTTAGGACTACCACCCCTTTCCCACTGTCCCATGGCGTTATAGATATAGACCCCAGATGTCTCTCTCTTAGCCTGATTATCTTACCTAGGATTCAGGATGGTATAGGAGAAATCTGGAATTAAACATGGAAGTTGAATTTCTGTAGCACAAAGGTCTGGAATGGGCACTGATGGGTTATTTCCATTCTAAGTAGATTCCAGAGCAGATAAACAATGAAGAGACAGCTTGGTGAGGGTGGTTTTCATGAGGAGAGATTGCTTGTCCCCCATTCAATACGTTCTATTTATTAAAGAGTTACAGCAGCAGCATTTCTTACCATTTCTGATATTTTTAGCCAGTCATCATTCTGTTTAAAACCTAAATGAAATCCATAGGCTTCTGCAAGCTGTCGTTTCTTTGATATGAAAACAAATGTTCCTCTGCTTCTCTCAAAACTGTAGGATATATTTAAGAAAGGCAACAGGCAATATCATTTTTGTATCCTAGCTGGGTGGCTGAAATCAGAACCTATTGGATTTTTTATTCCAGATAGTTTATTTTGTTTAAAAAAAGAGCTTAGGGAAATCTTTAAGATATTAAAAGATCAACTATAGTTCCATTGAGAAATGTTAAAGATTCCAAAATCCAATACAAAAAGTTGTGTGATTAGGTGGAGGTGGTCCTAACATTAAGGAATCATTGAGAACTGCAAAGGGCAATGACCTTGGGCTTTTCTTGACCTAGGACACAGAACTGGATTTCTTAGGAAGCTGAAGCAATGCATTTTGGACAATGCAGTCTCATCTATGTCTTAAATGCAACATCCAAAACTGAACTCACAATCTTTTCCCCCAGATCATTCTGCTCTACATGCAAAGCAGAATTGAAAGAGCTCAAAGGAAACACAGGATGTGCAAGTTTGGTGTATTCACCCCAAATGTTCACATAGACTATTTGTGCCCAAACTGAGGTAGAGAATTCTCAGCTCATATTGGCCTGATCAGCCATAGTCAGACACATTGAATCTTGACTCAAGCATGGTGATGCCATTTTGGTCCTCTTTGAAAACCAAGGACAACAGCTAACCAACCAACCTGCTTTGCAGATCCCTTTTATCTACTGTCTTCCCCAATAAATTGTAAACTCCTTGAGGGCAGGGGTGATCTTTCTTTCTTCTTGGACATGTATCCTAAGTCCTTAGCACAATGCCTGACAAATATTGTGTTTCAAAACTGTGTCCTGACTCAACCATTCTCTAGTTTTGTAAATAGAGAAAGAAACACTCATGCCTGGACACATCCAGAGACATGGAATGCCAACATCAGAGCTGAAAGGAGGCTCCAACCCCAGCCCTCACAAGAACTCCTTCCCTTCAACATAGTAATGAGGTGTCACCCAAACTTTGCTTGGAGATCTCCATTAGTGGGGAATCTGCTGCTTCTCCAGGATGCCATTCTGCTTTTGGGAGCATTCTTATTATTTAGAAGATTTTTTTTAAATAAAAGTTGCCTCTTCCCAACATTCTTCCTTGTTTTATCCTCTTGACTAAGCTGAACAAGGATAAAGTACCAACACACCTACAGCTTCACACAAGAAGACATAGATTTCCAAGTTTTCCTCTCATCTCCTCAGGAAGTGAGAGTACACGAACCCAAGGTCTGGGAGGGAGGTTCTCCTGTCTTCTTTCAGGATCACACCAAGGACAAATTCAGAGAACAACAGGATAGGGTGAGGCCTTATTGAAAGAGTACTATTTTTCCCTATTTATTTCATTTATTTATTTTTAGTTCTCAACATTCATTTCCACAATATTTTGAGTGCCAGATTTTCTCTCTTTCTCTCCTCTACTACCTACCCCAAGAAGGCTGGCATTCTGATTACCCCTTCCTCTGTCTGCCCTCCCTTCTATCACCCGCTCTATACCTTCCCTCTTACTTTCTTGTAGGGCAAAATAGAATTATATACCTCATTGCCTGTATAACTTATTTCCCAGTTGCATGTAAAAACAATTTTTAACATTTGTTTTTAAAACTTTGAGTTCCACATTCTCTCCCTTCTTCCCTTCCCACCCACCCTCATTGAGAAGGTAAGCAATTTAATAAAGGTTATACATGTGTAATTATGCAAAACATTTCCATAATAGTCATATTGTGATAGAATAACTATATTTACATCCATCCCATCCTGCCCCCCCCATTTATTCTATTTTCTCCTTTGACCCTTTCCCTTTTCAAAAGTATTTCTTCTGACTACCCCCTCCCCCAATCTGCTCTCCCTTCTGTCACCCTTCCTTATCCCCTTCTCTCCTACTTTCCTGTAAAGTAAGATAGCCAGCTGTGTGTGTACATTATTCCCTCTTTAAGCTAAATCTGATGAGAGTAAGGTTGACTCATTCTCTTTCACCTCCCCCCTCTTCCCCTCCATTATAAAAGCTTTTTCTTGCCTCCTTTATGTGACATAATTTGCCTTATTCTATTTCTCCCTTATTCCTTCTCCCAATACATTCCTCTCTCATCTCTTAATTTTATTTTTAAATAGCATCCTTTCATATTCAACTCACCCTCTGCCCTCTGTCTACACACACACACACACACACACACACACACACACACACACATTCCCTTCAACTACACTAACACTGAAAAAAGTCTCATGAGTTGCGAATATAATTGAAGAAGACTTTTTAAGAGATAAGGGTTGTTTATTAAGAATTGACCTTAATTCATTTCCTAAGGTGGTGGCCATTTTTTTTTGGTGGGGGGAGGTATATGATTCTCAGTAAGTAATGCATTTAAATGTTGATTGACTGAAAAAGAAGGCACCGTTTTAGTTGGTCTAGTGCAAATGGCTATGCAGACAAGGGTGAGTGTGTTACTTTGTAAAAATTTCAACTTTCTCTTTAGTTGTAATAGAGACATTTTAGTCCCATTGTGATCTGCTTGCTCTGGCCAAATTGCTGCAATAAGCTTATCTTCTCTTTTGTTATTTTCTCTGTCTCACTTAGCTTGGGAGATGTATATGTTAAATGTGTGTGTGTGTGTGTGTGTGTGTGAGAGAGAGAGAGAGAGAGAGAGAGAGAGAGACAGACAGACAGAGGCAGACAGACAGATCAAGACACATAAACAGATAAATGGATAGATAGATAGATAGATAGATAGATGAATGAATGATTCATAGATATCCATCTGCCAAGTTATCAAACATATATCCTATGTATATATGGATGTATTTCCATCACCTATTGGTGGCATATGCCACACTCTTGAATGAATAACCTACAGTTTACTTGTCTGTTGGTATCACGTGTTGGCTTATTTGGGCAGTGGCTAATAAGGACCCTGAAAATTCTCAAAACAACCTAGAATCAGTTGAAGGAAAATTGGTTGAAGGACATGGGGCTGTTTAGCCTTGAGGAGACAAAACTTTCTTAAGGGTCATCTGATAGCTTTCCTCAAGTATTTCCAGGGTTGTTGTCTCTGAGAATCCCCCTCATGCTCTGTTGCTCATCGAAAATCCTGCAACATGGCAACATGGACCATCAGATTCTAAGTGTTTCAGTGACGAGGGGAGCTATTAGAAGTGCCATGATACTCTGATCCTTGGAAGCTGTGACTGACCCAGAATGGCCTTGACCTCTTTGGACCTTCTGTGTCACAGTATTTATATTAGCTCCTAGGTCATGGCAGACAATGTGCCACTGTCTCTTCATCTGCAGCTTTTAACCTACCTCATTTTTGTGATTACTGAATGATACACAAACCAATATGTTAAAATAAAGAAAAAAAAGAAAAAGAAGCAGTAACTACCCAAAAGTCTAATCTTTCAATTAATTATTTTTCCTAATTGACTACATTATACTTATTTGATTCATTCTATTTTTTCCATTATGACAAAGTAGATTTCATTCTGTATCTGCTTTCAATTTTATAATTGACAAACAGGTCTGCCTGATTGTGCCTCTAGATACCTCTTTGACTTCCTTTTGTTTTTGAGACATTCAGCAAGGAGTCTGGGTGTCCACGCGCAGCTGTTGAAAGGGGGGCAGGACATGGAGCTATATCCTAGATTCCCTATAGGCTTGCCATGAGTACAAGAGGCTTTCCTCTGCAGATGAGATCGAACACTTTCACTTGCCTAGAAATTATGACCAGAGCAGAAAGAAGTCCTGCAATCAAGGCTAATGAATATGTCAGTAGCACAGGGCACAATTTCAGGCCCTGTGCCAGATGGGGACAATAATAGAAGCCTTGCAGGAGGAACAAATGGTAAGATTAGTACCAACAAATATCAGCAAAGATGCCAATGGCACAGCACTGCTTGGAACCTCACAGCAGATACTCTTGGGAGGTGGGTGAATATAAGAAGCTATAATTATGGAGCATTCATGGATGTGCCAAGTGCTTTCTATACCTTAGCTCATCTAATCCTCTCATGAGCCTGCTGAGGCAGATATGATTATATCTATGTCTCCTATTTTACAGAGAAAGAAACTGAGGCTGAGAGGGCTAAATGACTTCTCTGGTAGGATATAATCTCCCTGAAGGCAGGGATAGTGTCTCAACTCAACTCAACTTAAACCCTACTTTCAGCAAGAGACTTTCCAGGTTCCCACACCTACTTGTGGTCTCTTAATGTAGTTCTGGCTTTAGAGGCAGTTTAGTTTGTGAATGGGCAGGATAGAAGAATATGAATACTCAGGAGCCTATAGACATGTTTGATCTGATTTGCTATAAACCAGCTGCATAATCCTAAGTCACTCAAACACTCTGCCCCTGTTTCATCATTTGTCAAAATTAAGTACTTGGACTCAGTTGTCTAGAAGGTCCCTTCCAGCTCTAGATCAATGCTCTATGTCTCCATCTTGATTGCATTATGATATAGGATCCTTGACTATAATGGCAACTAGTGACTAAGTGGATATATTAGGAAGGCAGAATTTATGATTTCAAAGAGAATCTCATATGTGCCTAAAAGGTCCGGAACCGCAGGATATAAGGAATTCTCTAGGCAGAAGGCAGGAGAACTAAAGCATGTATTTACACTCCACAATAACAAGCCCACAAACCAGCGTTCCCATTTTGATATTTTCATCAAAAGCTTCCAGGCCCAATAAGTCCGCCTTATAAGAGCAACCAGGAGGCCACAGAGAAGCGAGATGGTATAAGGCAAAATTGTATACATGCTTCCTCTCTACGGTAAGAAGATTACCCACTAGCCTCTAGTCAGCTCTGCTACCGGCACCTCAGCTTCGGATGTAGGTGTCTCTGGCTCCAACTGGAAAAGGAAAGGAGGATCTTCAAGCCGTCCTCTCCCCTCTTATAGAGTTTTTGACATCATCAAGCGCCGCCTGAACGACCAGGGCCGATTGGTTCTTGACTTGGCCCTTCCCCCTAGCGTAGACCACGTTAATACACTTCCCCTCACCCAGCCCCACGACTCATCACACAGGAAGCTCTGGTCCTGCCCTGGAAGAGCAAGCCCCAGCGTCCAGGGAAGCTCAACCAGGCAAGTTGAGTCATTCAAAGAAAACAAAGTCCATTCTGGCTACAGTGGATAAAACTCTGGGCCTGCAATCAGGAAATTCAAATGCAGCCTCAGACACTCACTAGCTGTGTATCCTTGGGTAAGACAATTAATATCTGTTTGCCTTATGCCACTGGAGAAGGGAAAGGCAAATCACTCCAGTATCTTTGCCAAGAAAACCCCATGGACAGTATTGGCATGCTAGGGCTTATGAAGTCACAAAGAGTCAGGTACAACTTAAGGTACTGATTCTGATTTTGGTTCCAGTAAAGTGTTTCATCTTGACTTCTGAGTTCTAGGAGTATCCTTGGGGATTTACATGGTCCTTCTCTAACTTGATCGCCTCAAGACCCCACTGGGAGGTTCTCCACAATACTGTTATTTGAAAATCAACTCAGCCTGCCATTAGTAGCTTTTAGGAAGGCATCTTTATTAAAGTGGTACAGTAATTAGAGGTGGTACATATATACAGACTCAAATACGCACTACATATGTGTATATCAATATATATACACATATAATATACCTGTGTGTGTGTATAAAATTACATGAAAATCCTGCATCACACTCTTACCAAATCAACAGCTCTGGGGAAAGTGGGCTTAACCTGAGAGATCACATGGGGAAGATGAGTACCTTGGAGTTCCTGGTTCGCTGGAAGTCCTTTTCTCCCAGTTTTATGGGAAGTTTTCCTTAGGCATAGAGTAGTTTTGTTGTTGTTGTTGTTTTTTTTTTTTTTTTTTTTTGCTTTTTGGCAGGACAGTTGGGCTTAAGTGACTGGCCCAAGGTCATGCAGCTAGTACATGTGTCAAGTGTCTGAGGTCGGATTTGAACTCAGGTCCTCCTGACTCCAGGGCTGGTGCTCTACTCACTTCACCACCTAACTGCTCCCATGGGGTAGTTTCTTTTCTGGAGTCTTTATCATGTAGTCCTTCACTCTCAATGCAGACACTGCCACCAGCTGTTCCAGGGATATGCCCAGGATACTGATGGGAATTCTAACATTTTCTTGGCCTTTTGAAACTGACAAAGTTTCTCTGCAGTCAAAAAAGGCAAGAGAGAAGAGAGGACAACCCTAAAACTGAAGGACCTCACCCTCTCTCCCTAGCAGTTAGTCTTCAGAGGATTTATTGAAACACTGCACTTGCCTTAAACTGAATGACTGCCTTCTCCACTTGTTGGATCATTTATAAATGACCCCTGCAGCATGACCAAATGTCCTCATCCAATGGGATTCTTATATTGCTCTGCAATATCAATTCAGATCCAAGGACTTTTAGCATTTAATCTAAAGCCTGTGGTTAAGACTGATTGGTTAGGCATCTTATCAGTTACTTTAAATGTGGTAAAGTGACTTGATTGACAAGATAAATCAACACCATTCTTACATTTGCAACAATGAAATTATTGAGATAAAGGCCATAATTATTTTTTTCCTGATTTTTGTCTCCTATTGCCAGTTTGTGCCTAAAAATATTCTGTTAGCCAGCAACTCTACCAGTAATGAAGAAATGACAGAATGTAAAGGTGATCAGGGCTTGGGATGACTTTCATGAGATCTCCAAAAAATGACATTGCAAAGAGAATCTAAAAGACTGGAGGGTGCACTCACAAAAAAATCAATCGAATCCAAGCCAACCAATATTTATTAAGTGACTACTGCATTGCAGGCAGTGATATGGAGGTTAGGTTATGGACAAAAAATAATCAGGTCCTAAGCCCATGGTGCTTACATTCTATTGGATAAAGGGAACATGTAGATCAGTATTAATCTTTGATTAAGCTTTTATTGAGTGCTAGTCATTGAAGCAGGCACTGGCAATATGAAAGAAATGAAGGAAGGAAAGAAGGAAAGAAGGAAGGAAGGAAAGACAGAAAGAAAGAAGGAAGGATGGATAGAAGGAAGGAAGGATGCAAGGAAAGGAGGAAGGAAGGATAGAAGGAAGGAAAGAAGGAAGAAAGGGAGGGAGGAAAGAAGGAAGGAAGGAAGGGAGGAAGGAAGGGAGAAGGAGCAAAGGAAGAGAAAGAAGGAAAGGAAAGAAAGAATGAAAGGAAAGGGCAAAAAAGGAAGGAAAGGAGAACCAAAAAGGAGGAGATAGGAGGAAAGAAAGGGAGAGAGAGAGGAAGAAGGAGAACAGTTCCTGTCCTCAAACAGCATAATTCTACCACAAGATGTCAGGCTATTCAGAGGATGACCAAGGCTTCTTTAATACTCAACAACCACAATCAAGGATCCTTTAAAGACATACTTGATGTCACAAGGACATTACTTCCAAAGAGGAAACAACTACAATGAGGGAGTTCAAAGTTCCCCAGGATTTCCAGTCTATGCTCAGAAACCTTCCCTCCTCCCAACCACTAGGATTGTATCTGAGATACTCTTCTGGGATCTCCAAACCAATGGTCTAATGAATTTTAGTCCCTCCTCGCCTCACATGTTGGTTTGCTTGGTAACTGAACAATTCCCCTGGGTCTTTCCCATCTTTTGCCATCTTCCATCTTCTGATTTTTCCTCAGGGCATTTTTGTACTTATGCCATAAACCTGAGCCCATTCACCTTCACTTTGGCCAATTTAGTCCCATTCAATAGGCACTTATCAATTGCCTGTCCTACAGCACCAAGCATTGTACCAGTCATTCAGCTTTAGGAAAAATAAATAAATTAGGCAGTCCTTGCTTTCAAAGAGTTTACAATTATCTTAAAAACTGAAATCTCTCACTTCCTTCAGGTTCCAGCTCTATGTCACCTCCTGGATCTCCTAGATGGAAATGACTTCTCTCTTGAAATTTAGTACACCCTGACTGGACCTCTGTATTTTGTACTTATTACCTTTCCCTTTATATTTTGGTAATTTTTTGTCCATATCTTATGTCCTGTATTAGAGCATAGTTTCATGAAGCCAGGGGCTTTGTCTTATTTTTCATCGATCAATCAACAGGCTTTTTCCTCAGTATCTACCATGTGTCACACACTATTTGAGGCCCTTCAAACATAGACATATGTGAAAAAAGCCCTGTCCTCCAAGACCTTACATTCTACTGAGGAGTCATCCTGTCCACATATAAGTAAATAGCCATGTGACCCTGTTTCTGCATGTAGCCCAATAGTGGGGCACCCTTTCCCAGTAGTTGGCCCCTCCATGCTCAACCATAGGAGTATTGGTTTTGGCCCTGGGGAGCTTTGCCCTTAATCAAGTGATCCAACTCTTTAGGTGCCAATTCCCCAGCCCCTTTTAATTAAATAAATTAACAGTTTATTTTTGTCTCATCTCAGGAGTCTCCCTAAAAAGGCTTAAACAATATTGAAGGTACAGCATAGACCAGGTATAGGAGACATTCATTTCCTTCACCCAAAAGAAATGCCTGAAATAGAAAAGAGCCATGTGTATACTTTTCCAAAGATAAAACATGGAATAATAGCCCATAACTCCTGTGATGGTTTCTCAGGAAGACAATACTTAAGACATCAAAATATGAAATATATGATGGGACTGATGAACAGCCATTTTGCCTTCACCTTGACTTTGCACTCTCTACCAAGTCCTTCAAATTCACTTCTTGTCTTTTGGGGAGCTGGGGCAGGGTTTAAGTTTATCTTCCTGTGAAAGGTCATCTTCCTTGGATAGGGTGAAGTTTCATAAAACTCTCCCTATAGCCAGTCAGCTCTGCTTGAGTGGCCAGGGAGCTCCTGACCTCCTGAATGTATAAATTTTCTTCTAAAGCTGGAAAAGTTTGTCTCAGATTCATTGTTCAGTGTCATGTGGTGAGGGAAAGAGGGAAGGGGGGTGTTAATCATTCATTATGTGCCACTTAGCATGTTAGGGGCTTTACAAGTATTATCTCATTTGCGTATTCAGAAAGGAACACAAAGGTAAAGAGGCATCTAAGGCCTTAGATTGAGTCTCAGCCTTGCCTAGCCAGCAGATGTGATCCATACCATAGGTGAAGAGTCACCATTGATTCTTCAGCTGGGAGTGTGGTGGTATCTTGGAGAGAGGTCCAAGTCAAGTGTAGAGAACAGAGGAAGGCATGTGCTGTAGTAGAAAGGATTTCTCCTTCAGATGTCTACTTGGTGGATGGTGCTTCCTGATGCAGTGATCAGTCCTCTTCAATAGAGCTTTTTTCCCATCTGTGGCCATGGAGACCTAGTGATTGCTGAAACATTCCAGAATCCTTCAGGACTATTCGTGTGTCCCTGAAAGGACAAGAGGTAAGGCATTTCGAATCTACTCATGCTCCCAGAGATGTGCTCTACCCTATTAAACTGAATATAAGCTAGTTTGGGGAGGGAGGCCATGAAGCTGGAGTCATGAGGAAAGGCATCTTAGAAGGCAGAACATGTGCTGAGTATTGTGGAAACTCAGCTAGACAGAGTGCTGGCTCTAGGGTAAAGAAGACCTCAGTTCAAATTCTGTCTCTGATCCCAGTGTCTGCGTGACCCTTGACAAATCATTTAGCCTTCTTAGCTTCAATTTCCCAATCTGTAAAATCTGGACAGTGATAGAACCTAATTCACATCAATACTATAAGAGTCAAATGAAATAGATTTTGTAAGGTGCTTTGCAAACCTTAAGACACTAAACAAAGGTGAGCTATTACTGAAAGAAACCAATGATTCAGAGAAAGAAGTGAGGAGAGAACAAGGCTTCCAGGCATGATTATATCCTTTGCAAAGCTACAAGGTTGGTAGCAGACCATTGTGTGTTCAGGATAACAAGGAGGTTGGTATGGACGGAGTATTTTACTTTCCTTTCCCCAATAACAGTTAGCAGAGGCTTCTGTACATGATAACTACCTTAAAATATATCTGGAATATTTTGATTTTAAAATACTCAAATATTTTATATCACAAAGAAAAGGTATTTAATGATTTATTCCTTTTCCTCTTTCTCTGCAGATCCCCCTTCCTCCTCCTCCCCATTCTGCTAAAGACCTCCTCTAGTCCATTATCAGGCCACTTGACAATACAGGTGACTCTGAGTTCTTCAAATCTATTCCAAGAGAATGCAAGCTTGGAAAGGCTCCAAGACTGGCCTGGAGAGGGTCTAGATGTCTTTTGTCAAAGAGATAGCCTAGCTCAATTCAATCAATCAATCACTGAAGTAGTTAATATGGGCCTATTAGTGAGCCAGGCTCTGACCTAGGTCCTGAAGATCCAAATTCAAAGACTTAAATGATCCCTCCTCACAGAGAAGCTGTCATTCTAAGTGGTGAGAGATAACAACAAATGCATATGTAAATCCATACATGGTGCATATAAGGGGGATTGTATGAAAGGGTCTGGACTATCGATCAGCGAAGGCTTCCTCCAAATGAGGGGTGTTTTAGCTGCATATTAAAGTAAGAAAGGAAATTTAGGAGGTGTAAGCAAGGAGACAGTGCATGATAGCCCTATGGGATGGTTGGTATGGAGGGATGGAGATATTAGAAGGAGTTTCCTGAATGAGGAACAGACCCTCTTTATTATCCATCCAGCAATTGTGGGGCCATTCTCAATGGTGTCTCTATTTCATGGACTGACCTCAGTTGTCTGCCTTTTGAAGGTCCTTGGGTTATGGCTTTTTTCAGGGTTTGTACTTTGACAGAAAGTTGGGGTCCATAAATATTCTGTACTTCACAAGATAGCTGAGGTCAGCTTACTCAGAGAGAGCTGTTGAGCTGAACCGTCAGCAAATTGACTCAGTGTTTTGAAACTCTTTAGAGCTTGACCAAAAGGAAATGATATTAAAAACCAGCTTCACCCAGCAAAGTCTTCTTTTCTTCTCTGATGCTGATGTTGCTGACACAGCCCATTCTGGCCTGCCCTGTATTCAGGAGCTTGTAATGATGCCCTTATTTATTCTTATTAAGATAAATCTACCTAATTTATTGTAAATAATTTATGCTCTATTGACATGGCAATGCAGAACTTTTTTTGCTCCTCCCACATGAAGCTCTAGGAAAGTCATCCAACAGGACAGCTTTTAAAGTGGAATGATTATTTAGAGTCTTTCCAGGTTTAGGTCTAAAACCTTCACAGATCTAATCCATATTCACCTGCTTCCTTAGTTAGCTGCTGTTCAAATGTAAAGCATTTAACACCGTGTCTGGCACATGGTAGGAGCTTCATAAATGTTGTTCACTTCTCTTACCCTTCCCTGCTTGTGGCCTCTATATTAAAGGGATAAAACATTACTCAAGGACAGCATAACCAAGATTTTGATATTGTCTGCATAAAGCAATATTGTCTAAGGCTGGTGTACTGTTCACACATAACATTGGAGGCTGTCACATTTGGCATACCGTGAATCAAAGATATTTTAAAAATAGCTCTCTATATGTCTAAAGACACAATGTTCTTTATGCCATTGAAGACTAACTGTTTTAACTTGTGTGGAATAGGAGAAGTTTGGGTCATAACAGAAAAAAAAATTTGTTGATATTAAGTCAAAATCTCTTTGGCTCTGCTGATTTGACTTGGTGTTAACCTTTAAAAATTGAATCAGATAAATCAGAACTGAGTGTGAGTAGGGCTTGCACACCTCATTGTTTCAGTCTAGGGAAAGGTGAGAGCCTGGGTCTCTGGACCTAAACACTTTATACCATTGATACTTCATAGCAAAAGGGAGGGCTATCTCAGAGTTAAGCAACAAGAGATTCAGAGCTCTAGATTGCAGAGAGGAGGGCACTAACATGAAATCAAAAGAGAGACTAAGACAAAAGAAACTAAGACATGGAATTTTTGAAAGACTTCAAAGTGAGCTGGTTTCCCCTCTGCCATATAGATAGCTGAACAGAGCTAGTTACTGAGTGGTTGGGCACATTGCATTATTTATTTAAAGTTCTTCTTATAATACTCTTAATCAGTATTCTCCAGGAAGCAAGATCCCTTCACTGTGCTCTCCATGAAGAGGGAAGCCTTAGCCAAGAAAGCTGAGTCCATGAGCCAGACCCCCATTACAAGTGACAGATAGATAGAGATATATTAATATTATTGGCATTCAGGAAAGAAGCAACAATCCTTAATAATAGTAAACATGATTCTTGCACTGAAGTCGTCATTCTGAACATCAAAATGAATGTTTGTTCAATTTCAGTATCTGTGCTAGAGCAGCCAGCCTTGGAGAGGCTTCCCGGCATAGAAAGATTTTGAGCAGAGATTCACTGTAATCCAACCTAAGTTAGGAAATTCTGATTTCCAAGTTTGCCACAGGATAATGGCTTTTTTTCTCATTTGTAACACTGAGACACACCTGGTCATTCATATATGCACTGGAATCTTCCTCATTGGATAAAGTATCTAGAGAAATGAGACTCTAGATCCCTGAAGTATTACAAAAAGGTATGTCATGTTATATTTTAAAAGTCTTTATTTTGTATCATAAAGACCTTGTGCAGCTCTGAAGCTAAGCAGGCAATTCACAAAAGTCATAGCCAAGGCTGAGGCTGATGGTAGTCCCCATGCACTCAGCCTTGGCCAAACAACACTTAGAGTCCTGGGCTCAGGTCCCATTTTAGGAAACACTGGATAAGCTACAAAGTCCCCACATGATAATGAAAGCTCTTCAGACCTGGTCCTGTGGTAGGTAAATGAAGGAACAAGGAATGTTTGGCCCTACTGAGTTGAGGCCTGATAAAGAAGAGTTGTCATCAAGAACATGAAAGGCCACCATATAAACTTGATCTGTTTGGTCTCAAAGAAAGAACCAAAAACACAGAGGCCAATTTCAGCTTTATGTCAAGAGGGAAAAGAAAAAACACTACACATAACTGGAAGGGAGCTAGGTGGCACAATGGATAGAGTACTGAGCCTGAAGCCAGGAAGACCTGAGTTCAAATCCAGCCTCTGACACTTAGTAGCTGTGTGACCATGGACAAGTCAGTTCATCTCTGTTTGCCTTAGTTTCCTTATTGGTAAAATAAGGAAAGTAATATCACCTCCCTCCCAAGGTTGTTGTGAGGGTCAAATGACATAAGAGTTGTAATATGCTTAGTACAATGGTAGCACCGTATCAAATGTAACTACGATTATTATCTCCCCAGAGAGAGCTTCAATTTAATTTCCTCAACAAAACGTGAGAGAGCTACTTTGGGGGATGATTGTGTACTCTGATCATCTCGCTCCTGTCCTTATTGAGCAGACTCCAGTGGCTTCCTGTTAGCTGCAGGATCAAATATGAAGTCCCCTGTTTGGCTTTCTTAGCCCTTAAAGCCCTACCTTACCTTCCACTCTTTTGCCTTACACTTTACTCCCTTCCCTATAAGAAGTGATCCAATGACACTAGGTCTCTGGATATTCTTCACATAACATACTCCACCTCCCAATGCTGTATATGTTCCTTTTTTTAGTTTTTATTGGCATTTGCTATTTCTTATATCACCATAAGTATCTCACACATCCCTCACAGAGAGACCCATCTCACATGAAATGGATTGTTTTTAGAGAAAAGAAAAAAAAAAGTCAGCACAACTGATGGATGCTTTTGAAAAAGTCTGACAACATGAGCCATGTGCAACACCTGTGGCCTTCCCCCCTCCACTGGGGCAGCTTGGGGGAGCCTTCTCACAGTTCATCCTTCAAGTCTCACTTGATCTTTAGAATTGTTTTACATTTACTTTTGATATTTGCTATGTCATTCTCCTTTCCATTTACATTATTGTAGTCACTGTACAGTTTGTTTCCTTGGTTCTTCTGATGTCACTTTGCATCAGTTCATATAGATCATTCCAGGCTTCTTTGTGTTCATCACACATAGCATTTCTTACAGCAAAATGACATAACATTACACTCACGTACCACAGTTTGTTAGCCATTCCCCAACCAATGGACATATACATTTGTTTCACCTTCTTAGCTATCACAAAAAGTGCTGCTATAAATATCTTGGATTTTTTTTTTCTTATTAATGATTTCCCTGGGTTAATACCACAGTTATGGAATCTTTGGTTCAAAGGGTATTGCCATTTTAATCACCTTTTTTACATAATTCCAAATTGTTTTCTAAAACAACACTGTGTATTTTCACTGGCTGTTCTCCATTCTATGAATTCTTGTGGCTTCCTTCAACTCTTAGCTAAAACTTTGTGTAAAGAGACTTTCTCAGACTTCCTGAATGTCACTGTCTTCCTTCTCAGACTACTGCAAAATTTTTTTCTATATCTTACTTGTATGTAGTTGTTTGCATGTTAGCTCCCCCATTCTACTCAGAGCTCCTTGAGGGCAGGCATTGTCTTTTGCTTTTTGTTTGTTTGTTTTGTTTTTGTTTTCTTTTGTTTTGTTTTTAATCCCCAGCACTTAGTACAATACTGGGCACATAGGCCTGAGCACATCTGAAACACTTGATATATCCTAGTCAACTGGCTGACTATAGGCACAGTTTGGAGCAGATGGCCTCTGAGATCCTTGCCAACTAAGATTGTGCACTTTGTCAATTGTTTAACCTCAGAATCATATGCTATTTCTTGGCCAATGATAATCCTTATCCCTTGGCAAGAAAATTACCACCAGGATCCTGTCCCTTAAGTCAAATCTCTTGCTCTCTCAGAGTCTGGGTTTTTTACTCCATAAAATGAAGGGTTTGGCTCAGATTCTAAGAACCTTTCTAGATCCCACATTCTGGATTGTGTCAGGCCATGCTTAGTTGGGGCTGAGCCTGGAACGTAGCAAGGAATTCTAAAAGGTGGAGCTAATCAGGGAGTACTTAGCATATAAAGGGGGAAGCTTAGGCTTCCACAGTGGTGGAATATGGAAGGTCATGCCCTGGGAATACCAATGCCACCAGTTTGGCTAGAACTCAGGATTTATGAAAGGAAGTCAGGGAAATCTGTATGGGCAGACCGTGAGGTGCTTCAAAGACTGCACCAAAAAGTTTGTGACTTATCCTTGAGGCAGTAAGGAGCCACTTAACGCAGTAAAGGACAGTGTCATTTGTGAAGTCAGTATTTAACTCACATTGAGAAATTCCTTGAAAAGTGTCCTGGTGACATTATTCTCTGGGCACCAAAGATGCTTCTGTAAAGATCTTCCCTGTCTACAATTTTGATGAGATCCAGAAAGTCTCTGATAGCTGAGTTAAAGAGAATTCATTGAAAGTGAAATAAAGCTGCAGGACTCAAAAGAGAACAAAACATAATGGGCTAAAAGGAGATTAAAACTGGAGACAACCCTCTGAGAATGGCAATGTGCTTAGTGTAGGCTGAAATTGACTTCCAGGTCAGAGGAGAGGGAACTGACTCAGGAAGACAGGGGCAGCATGGATGGGGAAGCACTGAGGAGAGAGGGGAAAGTATGGGTTTTATGTCTCAGAACCCAAGCATTTTTTCACACCAATAAAACCATTTTCTGCTTTGCTTTATGTCAAACACATAAAATCTAAAAGCTCCAGATGCCTTTCTTATTTTAAGGTAATCTCTGAAACTCTCTCCACTGAAATATGAAAATCACAGAAGAGGAACACAACCTTGATGTCATACTGTTCTCTTACCAACTGATGGGACTGACATTCCTGTAAGGAACAATCCACGATCACACATGCTCTGAGAGTATCATGCAGATTTGTATGTGTGCACGGCTGAGGGGGTGAGGGAAAGAAATCCCTTGCAGCATGGAAATGGTCGCTGAATGAGCTAGTGCTGTCCACTTTTCCAAAACTCTCCACTGTGCAGCAGACTCATGCAGGGATGAAATGCCTATTTTTAAAGCTGTCTCTCGAGATACTCCAGCCTAAGCACATATGTAAATCCCATTAAAGTTCAAAGACACTGCATAGCATGCACAGAATCAGCAGAGGTGAGCAGCCTCCTAAGGTTTGCTTTAATGAGTTCTGACTCAGCACCCCAAGTCTGATAATCACACAACTCTGAAGGATCCCTAGATTACTTGCCTCATTTATGGCTTTCTGGGAAATGCAAATGTGCATGAGAGAAAGGGCCTATATCTTGATTTGGATAAAGACTAGAGTTTTGTTCCATAAGTGTGGGCTGAGTATCTTGATATGGTTGTTTAGGACCAACCATTCAGTTACCTATCATTTTAGGATTCTGGGAAGTATTTCTGAAACTATGGTCTATCAAAGGATGTGGGGGAGAAAAAATCTCCCCATGGTATAGCAGCTCTCAGAACTGAAGCTTATGCCATTTGGTTATTCTTATTTCTGGTAGGAAATTATAGTAGTCTATCTGTGTAATCCCTGGGCAAGTGATTTCACCACCATGAGGATCAGTTTCCAGTCTGTACAGTAGTAAGAATGGAATGAATGGCCTCAGAGGCCCCTTTGACTCCAGAGTTCTGGTACAATGATGCTTAGTTCACTCTTATTGTTGAACAAGATATTATTTAGAAAGCGTTTAGCACAATGCCTGGCACATAGTTGGAACTTAATATTCATTAGTTTATTATTGATTGAATGATTCAGTGATCCTTAAGTCATTCCTGTTATGAATGAGAAAGTATTTAGAAATCACTTAGCATAATGGCTAGCACATCAAAGGTGCTTAATAAATGGTTGTCTCCCTCCCCTTCCCCAACCCCCAGAAAGGCATCCGGAAAGAAGCAGGATTTTCCCTTTCATTCTGGCAAGGTGCTTTGGTTTTTAAGTCAGAAGATGAGAAATCATGGAGTGGGTCATGAAGTGTGTCCACACTTCTGTCTGCTGCCTAAAGACTGCCTCATGTTAGAAAGGACATTGGTTGTTCATACTGTTCAGTCGTATCTGACTCTTTGTGGCCCCATGGACCTCAGCACAGCAGGACCTTCTTTCTTCCACTATCACTGAAAGTCTGTCCAAATTCATATTTGTTGTTTGCATGACACTATCTAGCCACTTATTGACTGTCATCCATTTTTCTCTTTGCCTTCAATGCTTCACAATATTGGCACTTTTTCCAATGAGTTCCATTTTCTTGTTATGTGGCCAAAATATTTCAGCTTCAGCTTCAGTATTTGACATTCCAGTAAATTAATTTATTTAAGTATTAATTGATAGAATCTCTGTGCTGTCCAAGGGACTCTCAAAAGTTTTCTCCAGCATCACAATTGAAAAGCACTCAGCTTTTCTTATAGTTTAACTTGCACAACCAAAAGCATAGCCTTGACTATATGGACCATGGTCAGCAAGGTAATGTCCCTGCTTTTTAGTGTGCTGTGCAGATTTGCCCAAGCTTTCTTTCCAAGGAGAAAGTGTTTTTTAATTTCATGGCTGCAGTCACTGTTTGCAGGAGTTTTGGAGCCCAAGAGTATAAAAACTGACACTGCTTCCATTTTTTTCATTTTTAGTAAATATTTTATTCACTGACCAACATAGTAGTTCTAAAACCATAGCTTCTGGAAGAACCACTTGTTTTTGCCTTTTATCTTTCCTCAAACTTGACCTTGGCCTCCCTCCTTGCCTTACATTTTAGTGCAGGGTCACAGAAAACATCCTTGTTGACAACAGTTTTGTCCAACGGGATGTCCACAGAGTATCTGGTAGGCATGAGGTGGTTGTAGTTATACGCTTTCATAAAGGACTTGATTTTTGATCTCTTGGCAATCTTCTTTTTGCCCATTGCTGCAGTCACTTTTCAAGGCTAACAGTTGATACCTGCCACCAAGGCATGGCTGTAAGGCCTATCCGAGGTCCCATCATCAATATTCTTGATGATGACGGCTTTGCACCTGGAGCACTGTCCAGCCAGGACCAGCACCACCTTCCTGGGTTTCATGAACTTGCCCATTTCAACACAAAGCAGGTCGCTCCTAGAACTAAAAGGAAGCTCCTTCCATTTCTTCTATATTTTCCTGGAATTGGTGGGACCAATTGCAAAGAACTTAGGTTTTTCTTTTTCTTTATTTATGTTAAGCTTTAAGCCAGCTTTTATACTCTCTTCTTTCACCTTCACCAAAAAGATTTTCAGTTTCTTTTCAATTTCTGCCATCAGAGGGTGTCCTAATAAGGTTATCCACAAGAAAATGAGAACTTGAGTTCCTGCTGTATGAGACCTGAAACAACTTGGGATGTTTAGTCTGGGGAAGAGAAGATTAAATACTAGGAGGAACATAGAAGCTTTCTTTAAGTATGTGAAAGTCTGTCACATTGAAGATCTAATAGATTAATTTTGATTGGCCCCAAACACTTGTGTTTGGTTGAATTTTCAAAAATGGAATTTTAGGCTTAATGTCTGTGTGCACATATGCACACACACATAGCACACACACACACATAGCACACACACACACGTAGCACACACACACTCCAAATGCAGACATATCCAAGAGAGGAATGGTTGGGCTCAAGAGGTGATGGGGGGGGTCCCACTTACTGAAGTTTTTCAATCAAAGAAAGGATGGCCACTTTTTGGGGTGTCAGAGAGGGATTTTTGGTCAGATACAGATTTCAACAAATGGCCATTGAGGTCCCATAATTGAGATTCTGTAATGCTAAAACCGATCATTAGAGATGATCCAACATTATCTTCATAAGCCATTCCCTTACTAGCTACCTTTCCTTCTTGATCACAGCACTGAGGGACTTCAGCTTTTTCATCTCCAGATTTCCTGCTGGGACTCTGCTGCTCTGATTCCTGAGAGGCTCAGATGGCTTTCTAAATTAGGCCAGGATGGCTCCTGTCATGATTCAGTTTACTCCCAACTATTTCCTCATAGTAATCATTTCCTTCCCATTATCTAACCCCCAGCACTTTCCAGTTCTATAAGGATCAATAAAATGATAATGTCACTACTAATGGAAAGGTTGTTACAACTTACTCCCTTATAGCAGCACTCATTGTCTTTATGACTTTCTATGTACACTATCCATCCTACACTATCCTTCCCTAGTGGCTACACCACTTTTAGGTACTCTTTACATAGTTTTTTCTCCCCTCTAGGACATTCTTTGGAAATTGTAGTGTGCAGAATGTAGTATTACATACAGGCAGTATTACAGTATGCATTATATATTTTGGGATATCCCAGCAGGTACACTCCCTGTAAGCAGGGGTAAGTTCTGTACTGGGGAATATTTCAAAACTGGTTCTCAGGGAGGCAGGAGTGTACTCATGACACTATTAAGTTTAATTTGCATTATCAACATTTTTCTCCATCACCATTCTTTATTTTATATTCATTATTTATTTATTTACTATTTCTAGTTTTCAGCATTAATTTCCACAAGAGCTTGAATTACAAATTTTCTCCCCATTTCTACCCTCCCCCTCACTCCAAGATGGCATATATTCTTATTTACTGTTCCCCAGTCAACTTTCCCTTCTGTCACCGCACTTTTGCCCATCCCCTTTTCCCTTACTTTCTTGTAGGGCAAGATAGATTTTTATGCCCCATTGCCTGTATATCTTACTTCCTAGTTGCATACAAAAACTTTTTTTGAACATCTGCTTTTAAGACTTTAACTTCCAAATTCTCTCCCCTCTTCCCTCTTCACCCCCCTAAGAAGGCAAGCAATTCAACATAGGCCATATGTGTATCATTATGCAAAACCCTTCCACAATACTCATGTTGCAAAAGAATAACTATATGTTGCTCCTTCCTGTCCTATCCCCCTTTGTACAATTTTCTCCCTTGACCATGTCCCTTTTCAAAAGTGTTTGCTTTTGATTACCTCTTCCCTCTATCTGCCCTCCCTTCTATCATCCCCCTTTTTATCTCCTTCCTCCTTCTTTCCTATGGGGTAAGATACCCAATTGAGTGTGTATGTTCTTCCCTCCTTAGGTCAAATTTGATGAGAGCAAGTTTCACTCATTCCCTTCCAATGAACTGCTTTTTCTTGCCACTTTTATGTGAGATAATTTATCCCATGCTATCTCTCCCTTTCTCCCTCTCTCAATATATTCCTCTCTCATCCCTTAATTTGATTTTTTTAGATACCATCCCTTCATATTCAATTCACTCTGTGCCCTCTGTGTGTGTGTGTGTGTGTGTGTGTGTGTGTGTGTGTGTATATGAATGTATGTATGTATATATACACACTCCCTTCAGCTACCCTAATCTTGAGGTCTCATGAATTATACAAATCATCTTTCCATGTAAGGATGTAAACAAAGCAGTTCAACTTTAGTAAGTTTCTTATGATTTCTTTGCTGTTTACCTTTTCATGCTTCTCTTGATTCTTGCATTTGAAAATCAAATTTTCTATTCAGCTCTGGTCTTTTCATGGAGAAAACTTGGAAGTCCTTTATTTTATTGAAAATGCTTATTTTGCCTTGGAGCATGATACTCAGTTTTGCTAGGTATGTAATTGTTGGTTTTAATCCTAGTTCCACTGACCTCGAGAATATCATATTCCAAGCCCTTCAGTCCCTTAAGGTAGAAGCTGCTGGATCTTGTGTTATTCTGATTGTGTTTCCACAATATATAAATTTTTTCTTTCTGGCTACTTGAAGTATTTTCTCATTGACCTGGAAACTTTGGAATTTTGTGACAACATTTCTAAGAGTTTTCTTTGTGGGATCTTTTTCAAGAGGCAATTGGTGGATTCTTTCAATTTCTATTTTACCCTCTAGTTCTAGAATATCAGGGCAGTTCTTCTTGATAATTTTTCCCTGTATTTTTAAAAAATTTTTCTACCAAGCAATTTACATAAAATCCCCCTTTAATTTAGTGTGACAACTTCCCATGGTAAACTACATAAAGAGCAGCTTTGGACAAGAATAGAATGAAATAGCCAATCAAAAAGACATCAATGCTGATTTTTTAAACCCCATACATTCACCAATTACATTCAGAAAAAAAAAAAAACATCTGCAATTATATTTTCTCAGTTTTGACTTGTAGTAGGGTCTTTCCCATCTTCATGCAAATGTTGGAGTTGCATTCTGTCAAGGTTCTGTCATGCTAGAGAATGGAAATACAGCTTCACATGATTCATAGCCCCTGGATCGAAGACTCTAAAGTCCTGAAATCCCAAATTGTCATTGCTCCATCAATGCCAGTGGTGCAAAATTAGTGGCAGTCTTGCTTGTCCACTTCATAAATAGACACTTGGGTGATACTGTTTTGGTGTAGCATGTCTAAAGCAGTGTTGCAATCTTCAGTTGTGGCTCTCTTGTCAATGTTGTGGAAGCATTTCATGGCAGACGTGTTGCATTGGACTCTCTGTTTTGGAATGTCAAGGAGCCACAATCATCATAATTAAACAGCATTGGGCAGCAGTCATGGACAGCAGCCACCATGCTATTCTCAGAGACAAACAACACACTCAGGAGTGCGAAGAACTCTGTTTTCAGCTGTGAAACCATCATGTTTTTGGAGGCATCGGCAATTGATACAGTACTATCATGGCTGACCCAAGTGAGGTGATTTCCACTGGCAGAGAAACGAACTCCATGGACCCAAACAGCACTTCCAGTACCACCAAACTCTGACATCAGTTGACCAAAAGGCATCTTGGTACCCCATGGAGTACTGGCTGGCTTTTCATCAACTTCTTTAATGTAGGCAGAAAAAACACTGCATTTGAAGTCACAAGATGCAGCAGCCAGCAAAATATTGTTGGGGTGCCAGTCCAAACTAAGGACAGTAGAACGAATTGGCTTTTTTATGTGTTTGCTCACCCACAGGTCATTTTCAAACTCAAAGTAGCACATGGAAATCAGTCGAGCTCCACTACCTACAGCAACTTTATTCTCTAGAGGAGACCATTTCACAAAGGTGGCTGCACGATTGATCCTCAGGATCACCAGGGTTGGTGTCCAGATGCCATCTTTCTGACTCCAGATGTAGGCATTATGATCTGCACCACAAGGTACAATTTGATTGCTCTTGGGAGCCCAGTCAATACCTGTGATGTGACTGTCATGTTCCTTCAGTTCATGAGCTTTCACCCAGTGGTTCCCATTGTATTTATAAATGTGGACTTCATGATTACTAGGGCTAAGGGCAATCTGAGTACTATCTCTATTCCAAGCATGGCAGGTGATTGGCTCTAGTAACAATTGATGTAAGGACATAATCCTTAGTGTTTTCAAAAGGGAAAAAGCTGAGATGGGGAGGGTGTGGATGGGCCCCAGAGTGGAGGATTCACAGACTCAGGTCAGTCAACATGAATCCTTGATAATTTCTTGAAAGATAATATCTAAGCTCTCTTTTTGATCATGGCTTTTGAGTAGTCCAATAACTTTAAAATTATATCTCCTGGATCTATTTTCCAGGTCAGTGGTTTTTCCAATGAGATATTTCACATTGTCTTCCACTTTTTCATTCCTTTGGTTCTGTTTTATAATATCTTGATTTCTCATAAAGTCACTAGCTTCCACTTGCTCCAATCTAATTTTTAAGGTGGTATTTTCTTCAGTGGTCTTTTGGACCTCCTTTTCCATTTGGGTAATTCTGCCTTTCAAGGCATTCTTATACTCATTGGCTTTTTGGAGCTCTTTTGCCATTTGAGTTAGTCTATTTTTTAAGGTGTTATTTTCTGCAGTACTTTTTGGGTCTCCTTTAGCAATCATTGACTTGTTTTTCATGGTTTTCTCGCATCACTCTAATTTCTCTTCCCAAATTTTCTTCTACTTCTCTCACTTACTTTTGCAAATCCTTTTTGAGCTCTTCCATGGCCTGAGACCAGTTCATGTTTTTCTTGGAGGCTTTGGATGCAGGCTCTTTGATTTTGTTGACTTCTTTTGGCTGTATGTTTTGGTCTTCTTTGTCACCAAAGAAAGATTCCAAGGTCTGAGTCTGAATCTGAGTCCATTTTCGCTGCATGGCCATGTTCCCAACCAACTACTTGACCCTTGAGGTTTCTGTGGGGGTGTGACTTCTTGTACAGTAGGCAGTACTTTGTCCGAAGCTTGAGGGGCTGTGCTGTTATTTTCAGAGCTATTTCTACACAGCAAACTCTGCCACACCAGTGCTCCTCCTCCCCCAAGAACCAGAAACCCAGACCACGACTCAGATCTAAGTAGGCTCTGCACTTCTGCTCAGATCCTCCACTTAATTCCTCCCACCAGGTGGGCCTGGGGCTGGAAGAAAATGCAGCTGTAGTTCTGTCCTCAGTTCCACTGCCCCCGGGCTGTGGCCAAACCGAGAACTCTTTTCACTTTCCCAGCAGCTTTTCCCACTAACCTTCTCTGTTGCCTTTGGTGTTTGGGGGTTGAAAAGTCTGTTAACTGCCACAGCTCACTGATTCAGGATGCTAGGGCCTGTTCCACCTGGCTACCAGTCTGGTTGGTCCTGGTGCAGCCCATGCTGGGCTCTGCTCTGCTCAGCTCCCAGCTCCGAGTGACAGACCCTTTCCCATGACCATCCAGGCTTTTCTGGGCTGGGGCCCTGCTTCCCTCTGTTATATCGTGGGTTCTGCAAGTCTAGAATTTGTTCAGAGCCATTTTTATAGCTGTTTGGAGGCACCTGGGGGGGAGCTCACACACGTCCTGCTTTCTGGCCACCATTTTGGCTCTGCCCCTCCTCCATCACCATTCTTAAATGTAGACAGTAAGAAAAATCATAAATCAAGATCTGGTTTGTAGTGTTTCATGGGTTTTTTTGAAAATGTTTACAATTTATTTTTTCAAAATACATTTAATATTTTTTTTTGTATTTTTCTAAGAGTTGCCTTCTAATTTTTCTCCCTCTCTCCCCTCCCCGATCTTGAAAAGCCTTCACTTGATAATCCTGAAATTTGACCATAATGTTCCTTCAAGTTTTTACTTTGGAATATCAGGAGGTGATGGGTGGATTCTTTCAATGCCTATTTTTCCCTCTGGTTCTAAGATATCAGGCCAGTTTTCTTTGATAATTTCTTGAAAGATGCTGTCCAGATCCTCCTTTTGATTATGACTTTAGGTTGTCCAGTGATTCTAACGTTGTCTCTCCTGGATCTATTTTCTAGGTTAATTGTTTTTCAAATGAATTATTATACATTTTCTTCTATCTTTCCTTCTTGTGAATGTGTTTGATTCTCGATGTCTCATAGAGTCATTAGCTATTAGTTTCTACTTGCCCGATTCTAACTCTGCAGGAGTTGTTTTCCTTAGTTAGCTTTATACATCCTTTTCCTTTTGGCCAATTCTACCTTTTAAGCAGCTGTTTTCTTGTTCTAAAGTGTCCACTCTTTTCATAATTCTCTTGCATCACTCTCATTTATTTCCCCATTTTTTCTTCTACATCTCTTTTTTTTTGCTTTTCTTCTCTTTTTATTATTTTTTATTTTTTAAATTTAATTTATTTATTTAACATAATTAGTTTTCAGCATTGGTTTTCACAAGAGTTTGAATTACAAATTTTCTCCCCATTTTTACCCTCCCCCCTACTCCAAGATGGCGTATATTCTGGTTGCCCTGTAACCCAGTCAGCCCTCCCTTCTGTCACCCCACTCCCCTCCCATCCCCTTTTCCCTTCCTTTTTTGTAGGCAAGCTAAATTTCTACTCCCCATTGCCGGTGTATCTTATTTTCTAGTTGCATGCAAAAAAATTTTTTGTTTTTGAATGTCTGTTTTTAAAAACTTTGAGCTCCAAATTCTCCCCCCTCCTCCCTTCCCACCCACCCTCCCCAAGAAGTCAAGGAATTCAACATAGGCCACATGTGTATCATTATGTATAACACTTCCACAATACTCATGTTGTGAAAGACTAACTATATTTTGCTCCTTCCCAACCCCTCCCCCTTTATTGAGTTTTCTCCCTTTACCCTGTCCCCTTTTGAAAGTGTTTGTTTTTGATTACCTCCACCCCCATCTACCTTCCCCTCCATCATCCCCCACTTGTTTATCTTCTTCCCTCTTCTTTCCTGTGGGGTAAGATACCCAATTGGGTGTGTATGGTATTCCCTCCTCAGGCCAAATCTGATGAGAGCAAGATTCACTCATTCCCCCTTCACCTGCCCTCTCCCCTCCTCCCACAGAACTACTTCTTCTTGCCACCTTTATGTGAGATAATCCACCCCATTCTATCTCTCCCTATCTCCCTCTCTCAATATGTTCCTCTCTCATCCCTTATTTTGATTTTATTTCTTTTAGATATCTTCCCTACATCTTCAACTCACCCTGTGCCCTCTCTCTCTCTCTCTCTCTCTCTCTCTCTCTCTCTCTATATATATATATATATATATATATGCACATACATACATACATACATTCACACACACACACACACACACCACACACACACACACACATATATATATATATATATATATATATATATATATATATATATATATATATATATATATATGCATATTCCCTTCAGCTACCCTAATACTGAGGTCTCATGAATCATACACATCATCTTTCCATGTAGGAATGTAAACAAAACAGTTCACCTTTAGTAAGTCCCTTGCAATTTCTTTTTCTTGTTCTTTTTCTTGATTACCTTTTCATGCTTCTCTTGATTCTTGTGTTTGAAAGTCAAATTTTCTATTCAGTTCTGGTCTTTTCACTGAGAAAGCTTGAAAGTCCTCCATTTCATTAAAAATCCATATTTTGCCTTGGAGCATGATACTCAGTTTTGCTGGGTAGGTGATTCTTGGTTTTAATCCTAGCTCCATTGACCTTTGGAATATCATATTCCAATCCCTTCGATCTCTTAATGTAGAAGCTGCCAGATCTTGGGTTATTCTGATTGGGTTTCCACAATACTCAAATTGTTTCTGTCTGGCTGCTTGCAGTATTTTCTCCTTGATCTGAGAGCTCTGGAATTTGGTGACAATATTCCTGGGAGATTTCTTTTTGGGATCTATTTGAGAAGGTGATCGATGGATTCTTTCAATTTCTATTTTGCCCTGTGGCTCTAGAATATCAGGGCAGTTCTCCTTGATAATTTCTTGAAAGATGATATCTAGGCTCTTGTTTTGATCATGGCTTTCAGGTAGTCCAATAATTTTTAAATTATCTCTCCTGGATCTATTTTCCAGGTCAGTGGTTTTTCCAATGAGATATTTCATATTGTCTTCCATCTTTTCATTCCTTTGGTTCTGTTTTATAATATCTTGATTTCTCATAAAGTCACTAGCTTCCACTTGCTCCAATCTAATTTTTAAAGTAGTATTTTCTTCAGTGGTTTTTTGGACCTCCTTTTCCATTTGGCTAAGTCTGCCTTTCCAGGCATTCTTCTCCTCATTGGCTTTTTGGAGCTCTTTTGCCATTTGAGTTAGTCTATTTTTTAAGGTGTTGTTTTCTTCAGTGTATTTTTCAGTATTTTTTTTTGGGTCTCCTTTAGCAAGTCATTGACTTATTTTTCATGGTTTTCTTGCATCCTTCTCATTTCTCTTCCCAATTTTCCCTCTACTTCTCTAACTTGCTTTTCCAAATCCTTTTTGAGCACTTCCATGGCCTGGGACTAGTTCATGTTTTTCTTGGAGGTTTCTGTTGTAGGCTCTTGCACTTTGTTAACTTCTGTCTGTATATTTTGGTCTTCTTGGTCACCAAAGAAAGAATGCAATGTCTGAGACTGAATCTGGGTGCGTTTTCGCTGCCTGGCCATATTGCCAACCAACTAACTTGACCCTTGAGTTTTTCAGTGGGGTATGACTGCTTGTATACTAAAGAGTTCTATGTTCCACGTTTGGGGGGGATGTGCCAGCTCTGCCACACCAGCACTGCTCCTTCCCCTAGAACCCCCAACCCGGACTGGGCTTAGATCTTCAGCAGGCTGTGCACTCCTGCTCTGATCCACCACTTAATTCCTCCCACCAGGTGGGCCTGGGGCCAGAAGCAACAACAGCTGTAGCTGCCCCACCTCCGCTGCCCCTGGGGCTGGAAGCCGAACTGCAAACTCCTTTCACTCCCACAATTTTTACCATTAACCTTCTCCGCTGTCTTTCGTGTTTGTGGGTTGAGAAGTCTGGTAACTGCCGCAGCTCACTGATTCAGTGCGCTAGGGCCCACTCTGCCTGGCTCCTGGTCTGGTTGGTCCGCACCGCTCAGGTTGGGCTCTGCTCCACTCCATTCCCAGCTCCCAGCTCCCAGCTCCATGTGGGATAGACCTCACCCAGAGACCATCCAAGCTATCCTGGACTGGAGCCCTGCTTCCCTCTGCTGTTTTGTGGATTCTGCAGTTCTAGAATTGGTTCCAAGCCATTTTTTTAATAGGTTTTTGGAGGGACTCAGCAGGGAAGTCACGCTAGTCCCTGCTTTCCAGCCACCATCTTGGCCGCAGTATATCTCTTAAAGACTCAAGGGAAAAGAAGTGTGCTTGAACTAGAGAGTCTTGGAGGCAATGGAAAAGGATTTTAGTGGGGATGTTAATTTATTAACTATAAAAAAAAATCGTAACCAGGTATTTAGTGTTGAGATGCAAACATCCACAAGTAGTTTCCTGAAACAAGTCTGTGAATGTTAAACATTATGGAAAGTAAAGGCAATTTCTTGGTGACCTGAGTGAAGGCTGATATGTGGGTATTTCATATATTTCATGTGTGGCTCAAGCAAGTCAAGATGTTAGCAACTTTTTGGCAGAGAGTTTGAGTAGACATCTGGAGAATTGAAGTTTTCCATCCCTATTGTATCATGCCTACGTGCCAGGCTTACCATTGCTTTCTCAACCTTCCCATAGCTTTGCTCTTTCTCTTCTGGTGGAATGCAGTGGGCTCTGATGAGAGAATCACTTTTTCTACTTTCATTGACTTTACACAAATATTATCCATCATTCCATCCCTTACTCTGCCCCATTCTTGGATTCACTCAAATGATTATACATTCTTTATATTCAGTACTACCCCAACTCCTTTTATCTATCCTGTTTCTGTTCAGTGAGATATGCCCATCCATATGCTCAAGTCATAGGTTTCATCCCACTAATTCTCAGTGATACTTAGGTCACATTTTCACACTTGTCTTAGGGACACTAATATTTTCTTCCTTGATGCTTAAACGTTATGCATTTGTGGATATATGTTTGCAGTCATGGGTTTTACTATTGTCTCTTTCTTTGGATTTTGTCTCTTGTTGACTTCTGGATGTGTCAGATGCTATTTTTCTTCCTTGTGGCTGTCCGTCCTAGCTTCTATCACTGAGCATATACATAAGAAAACTTCTTCCTCCCCTGCTGTTTTTAATTTAAAGCTCTTTTGATTAGATTTGCAAGATACCTGGCAATGTATTCTTATCCTCTTAGTCATACTCCATCTCTGGCCAGGAAACTGTCAATCTTAAATTGTAAATCCAAATTCCATTCTCAGATATCACCTTCTTAGCCAGCTGTTCATTTCCCAAATGATTTTCTTTTCTCATCAGCATCCCTTAACTTCAATAGGCAAACGTGAGTAAAACACCATCTGTGGTCTCCAGTTTCTTACCTGAAATGTCATAATGAGCAACACTTTGTACATCCTTTCTGGTATCTTCATTTGTTCCCACAGGAATTACCAAAAGAAATAGTTGTTCATTTTTATAAAGCTTAAGGAGTTCTCTGTTATATATTGTATATCCGTGTGCGTGTGTGTGTGTGTGTGTGTGTGTGTGTGTGTGCGCGCACGTGTATCTCCCAGGAAGACAACTCATCTCTCAATTGTTATTAGTTAAATAAATAAATAAACAAACAAACAAACAGCTGCCTCAGTACCACTAATAAAGGAATCATGAATTTTTACTGTTCTTTTTTTTCCTCTTCCCATTACTGGATGGTATCTCATATGAGGCATTCTCTGGTTCTACTATGTCAGTCATGTGATGATAGCACAATTCTTCTCTTTTGGAGCCCCTGCTTTCCCCTCCTGCAGAAGAGCCTCAAATCTGTTTTTTGCTTTAATTGTACAGCTGCTCACTTCCCTCCCTCTCTCATCTGCATCCCATTCTTCCATTCTCCATTATCATTGTGAGAGATGAGTCTCTGTTCCTCTACCTGTTTATCATTGTTATTCTTGTGGCTATCATTATTGCTACTTTTATAATTATTTTAAAACATTCCTTCTCTTTCCTTTGGAATGTCTTAATTCTCTCTATAAACAAGTAGTGAGGGGAGAAACTGTTTCAGGCCCCTCATCTTCTACAAGAAGGAAATTAGCCTACTATGGGAAAATATAAACAACCCTCATGATTTGGAAAAAAAAAATCCTCATCTCAGTCTTCACTCGAGTCACTCCGAAATTGACTTTGCTCTCCATAATGTTTAGCATTCACATACTTGTTCCTTGAAACTACTTGTGGATACTTACATCTCGACACTAAATGCCTAGCAATGATTTTTATAATCAACTATTCTTTCTTAATAAATTGGCATCCCCACTAAAATCCTTTTCTATTCCCGCAAATGGGTATGATAGAACCTTTCTTTAGGCTTGATGGGATGCTAATAAGTGACAAAAGGGACAACACAGAATTTCTCAGTTGTAATTTGGTTTCTGTTTTCTCAAGAAAGAACATCCTTTCTATTGGAAAGGACAGAACAAAAATGGTGAATAGAGATTCAATATGAAAGATAATTAAGGAGACAGTAAGAGAGCCTTGTGCTACCCTGGATAACTGCAAGTGCTCTAACCCAGGAGCTCTTCATTCTTGGAGTTGGAAAGAAATGGCAGATTGTTTTCTGAGCTACTATTAGTGATATTTGGGGAAAAATATGGAAAATGGGGGGGGGCAGCACCACTGTACAGAAAGAGGGTTATGTTATTCTGATTTTTAAAATGAAGAAAACAGCTTCCAGCCAACTATGAATCCTGCAAAAAATTCTGGAAAGTATAATGTGATGTTTGGAAAACTTCTGGAACAAGGATTCTTAGCATTTTTTTTTCTTTTAAAAATATATGGGGGGCGGAGCCAAGATGGCCGCATGAAGGCAGCGTCTTACCGGAGCTTTCTCACAAGGTCTGTCAGATTCCTATAAAAAAGTGAATTTGAGCAGATTTGAGAGAGTCAGAAACCATGAGCAGTCTGCGTGGGGCAAATTTCCAAGCCGGGAGAGTCTGAAAGGCCGGAGGCATGAACCTGTAGGCTCGGAGAGTGTTCGGTGCGGAGCCGCTCCAGACCAAGGCGGAAGCGGCTGGCCGGGAAATCCACATGGGAGACAGGCTGGGAGAAAGCTGGGCACCCGAAACCGGTGGAGATCCCCAGGCCTCCCAACACATGATGGCAGTCTGTGGAAGTGAGGAGAGGCAGAGCAATGCCACCGGCCGGTAAACACCGAGCCCTAAGTCTTGCAGCCCGAAGGAATGAAACGTGGCTTCCGGGAGAAATAATGGCCAGGTAAATGGCTCTAATCCCTCCTCATCCCCCCCCCACCCAGAGAATTCCTCAGGGAAAAAAAAAGAAAGCTGGAACAAAAGAGAAAGAAGTGGGGCTTCAGGGGTAAAATAGTAGAAGTTCATTAATCCCAGAGGGGCAGAGTCAGCAGGGGTCAACACCAGTAACCCAGACGTAATCTTGCTCACCCAGGGGAAGTGCCAGACATCAGCTCAAACAAAAAACAGCTGAGACCATTGCTGGAGAGCAACAGTGCTGGACAGCAACCCTAGGGAGTGGGATGTCAGGGAGCCAGAACCCTCCCCCACACCTCAGGCAACTGAAGGCTATAATTCTAGACTCATAATCCCCAGGAAGCATTCTTTTCAGATCATGATGAAATAAGAATTATTTTTAATAAAGAACCATGGAAAAATAAGCTAAAAACTAATTAGAAACTAAATAATCTAATTCTAAAGAATGAGTGGGCCAAAGAACAAATCAGAGAAACAATTAATAACTTCATTCAAGAGAATGACAATAATGAAACAACATACCAAAACTTATGGGATGCAGCAAAAGCAGTTCTTAGGGGAAGTTTTATATCTCTAAACGCTTACATGAGTAAAATAGGGAAAAAGAAAATAAATGATCTGGGCATACAGCTGAAAAAGCAAGAAAAAGAGCAAATTGAAAATCCCCAATTAAATACCAAATTAGAAATTCTGAAAATCAAAGGAGAGATTAATAAAATTGAAAGCAAGAACACTATTGAATTAATAAATAAAACAAAGATCTTGATTTATGAAAAAACCAATAGAATTGATAAACCTTTGGTCAATTTAATTAAAAAAAAGAAAGAAGAAAATCAAATTACCAGTATCAAAAATGAAAAGGATGAGCTCACCTCTAATGAAGAGGAAATCAAAACAATAATTAGGAATTATTTTGCCAAATTATATGCCCATAAATTTGTCAACCTCAGAGATATGGATGAATATCTACAAAAACATAAACTACCCAGGTGAACAGAAAAAGAAGTAAAATTTCTAAATAACCCCATGTCATAAAAAGAAATTGAGCATGCCATCAATGAACTGCCTAGGAAAAAATATCCACGGCCAGATGGTTTTACATGTGAATTCTTTCAAACATTTAAAGAACAACTAATTCCAATACTTTGTAAACCATTTGGGAAAATAGGTGAAGAAGGAGTCCTACCAAATTGTTTTTATGACACAAATATGGTACTAATACCCAAACCAGGTAGAGTCAAAACAGAGAAAGAAAATTATAGACCAATTTCCCTAATGAATTGTGATGCAAAAATTTTAAATAAAATATTAGCAAAAATATTGGAAGCAACTCATCACAGAATAATACACTATGACCAGGTAGAATTTATTCCAGGAATTCAAGGCTGGTTCAATATTAGGAAAACTATTAGCATAATTGACCATATCAACAACAAAACTAGCAGAAACCATATGATCATCTCAATAGATGCAGAGAAAGCCTTTGACAAAATATAACACTCATTCCTATTAAAAACACTAGAAAGCATAGGAATAAATGGAACCTTCCTTAAAATTATAAATGCCATCTACCTAAAACCATCAACAAGCATTATTTGTAATGGGGATAAGCTAGATGCATTCCCAATAAGATCAGGAGTGAAACAAGGATGTCCATTATCAACCCTACTATTCAATTTGGTACTAGAAACGTTAGCTGTAGCATTAAGAGAAGAAAAAGAAATTGAAGGAATTAGAATAGACAACAAAGAAGCTGAATTATCACTCTTTGCAGATGATATGATGATTTACTTAGAGAATCCTAGAGAATCAGGTAAAAAACTACTTGAAATAATAAACAACTTTAGCAAAGTTGAAGGATATAAAATAAACCCACATAAATCCTGAGCATTCCTATACATTACTGACAAAGCCCAACAGCAAGAGATAGAAAGAGAGATTCCATTCAAAGTTACTGTAGACAGTATAAAATATTTGGGAGTCTATTTGCCAAGACAAACCCAGGGCTTATATATACATAACTATGAAACACTTTTCACACGAATAAAGTAGGATCTGAATAAATGGAAAAATATCAGTTTCTCATGGTTAGGCTGATCTAATATAATAAAAATGCCAATTTTGCCTAAATTAATCTATCTATTCAGTGCCATAGCAATCGAACTACCAAAAAATTATTTTACAGAGCTGGACAAAATTACAACAAAATTCATCTGGAAAAACAAGAGGTCTAGAATATCTAGGGTATTAATGAAAAGAAATGCTAGAGAAGGTGGCCTAGCCATACCAGATATTAAACTGTACTACAGAACAGCAGTCATCAAAACTACCTAGTACTGGCTAAGAAACAGAGGTGTGGATCAGTGGAATAGGATAGGAATACAAGATGGAGAAGTCAACAACTATAGCAATCCACTCTGATAAACCCAAAGAGGCAAGCTTCTAGGCTAAGAATTCACTATTTCACAAAAACTGCTGGGAAAATTGGAAAATGGTAGGGCAGAAACTGGGCATAGACCAATATCTTATACCATATACCAAAATAAAATCAAAATGGGTTCATGATTTAGGAATGAAGGCTGAAACTATAAGTAATTTGGGAGAGCAAGGAATAGTTTACTTATCAGATTTATGGAAAAGAAAAGAATTCATGACCCAACAGGAGATAGATAGCATTACAAAATGCAAAATGGATAATTTTGATTATGTTAAATTGAAATGTTTTTGTACAAAAAAAAGCCAATGCAACAGAGATTAGGAGGGAAGCAGAAAATTGGGAGAAAATCTTTACAACTAGTATCTCTGATAAAGGCCTCATTTCTAAAATTTACAGGGAACTGAGCCAAATATATAGGAATACAATCCATTCCCCAATTGAGAAATGGTCAAAGGATATGAACAGGCAGTTTTCAGAGGAAGAAATTAAAGATATCTATAGGCATATGAAAAAATGCTCCGGATCACTACTGATTAGAGAAATACAAATCAAAACAACTCTTAGATAACACATCTCTCCGGTCAGATTGGCTAAAATAACAAAACAGGAAAATGATAAATGCTGGATAGGATGTGGGAAAATTAGAACATTGTTGCATTGCTGGTGGAGTTGTGAGCTTATCCAGCCATTTTGGAGAGTAATTTGGAACTATGCCCAAAGGCCCACAGGAAAGTTCATACCCTTTGACCCAGCAATACCACTTCTAGGATTGTATCCCAAAGAAATCATACAAGCAGGAAAAGGACCCATATGTACAAGTGGCTCTTTTTGTGGTAGCCAAGAAGTGGAAATCAAAGGGATGCCCATCAATTGGGGAATGGCTGAACAAGCTGTGGTATATGAAGGTAATGGAATACTATTGCGCCATAAGAAATGGGGATGATACAGACTTCATAACAACCTGGAAAAACCTACATGACATAATGCTGAGTGAGCGGAGCAGAGCCAGGAGAACACTGTACACAACCACAGATATATGGATTCCATGAGGACCAACCCTGACAGACTTCGCTTTTCTCAGCAACACAAGGTGCAGGCACAACTCCAAAGGACTTACGATGGAGAATGCTATCTACATCCAGAGAAAGTACTATGAAGTTTGAATGCAAATTGAGGCACACTTCATGCTCGCCTTTTTCTCTTCTCTTTTGTTTTTGTTTTTGGGTTGTTTTTTTTGTTTTGTTTTGTTTTGGTTCTGTTTCTTCTTTCTCATGACTCATTCCTTGGTCATAATTCTTCTCCACAACTTGACTAGTGTATAAATTAATTCAATGCGAATTTATTTGTGGTAGTTATATGAGATTCCATGCCATCTTGGGGAGGGAGGGGGGAGGGAGGGGAGAAAATCTGGAACTCAAAATTATGTAGAACCGTCTGTTGTAAACTAAAAATAAAAATAAATATTAAAACAAATATGGACCTCTTTGACCTTTTAATGAAGGCTATAGACATTTTTTCTTATATTAAATGTACTTTTAAGTGCATGAAATAAGATGAATAGGATTACCACAAAACCCATTATATCGAAATACAGTTATGAATATATGTTTATGTGTGCATGTATTATGTATACATGTACATACATATATACACGCATAAGTTCATGGTCACACAATTAAGAACTCCACATCTAGCATGTAAAGTGAATTGCAGAGTCAACATGATTTTATTAGGAGTGATTCATGGCAGACTAATTTAATTTTTTTTGTGAGGTTATTAAACTCATAGATGAGTGGATTCTTATGAGTAGAGATCATCTTGACTTCTTTAAAGCTTTTATAAAGGGTGTCGTGTTATTATTGTAGAAAAGATGGAAAGATGTGGATTAAACAATGAAACAGTTATAGGATTCCAAATAGGTTGTATTGTGGGTCTCAAAATGTAACTGTTAATGTTTCATTTTCCAGGTGGCCAGAATCTCTAATGGAGCACTCTGGAGATGTTTCCCCTGTGATTTTTAGCATATTTATTAATGATTTGGATGAAAGAATAGCTCCTATGCTCATGAAATCTGCAAATGACTATAAACTAGAAGGGCCAGCCAATACAGAGGATGATAGAAAATAAACAAATAAAATTTCCAAGTTAAATATGGGGAAGGAATGGATAACAAGTATTCTGGGTAAAAAAAAATATAAAATAAAAGGTTCATGTCTTTTACCAAATAGGACACTTAACTTGAGTTGTAGCAAGGTGTGGCAGTCAGATATGGTAGTGGGATCCCCGGGATCCCCCAATTCATTAAGTGGGGCAAAGCTTCTGGGAACGAGGTAATGGCTGCACTATCAACCTCTAGCCTTGTCAGAGTCCCTCAAGTCTGCTATCATCAATTGTGATCATCAGAGTTTCAGAAAGGAATTGGTACCTTGGAGAGTGTCCAGAGAAATACAGCCAAGACAGTTCAGGCCCTGAGGATCAAGAGGATGGCATGTTTAGCCTAAAGTAAAGAAATATTTGGAAAGAAGGAGGCACATGTAATAATTATCTTCACATATTCAAAGGTCTGTCCCCTGGAAGAGGAATGTTCTGTTTGAACCCAGTGTGCAATCCCAGGAAAAAAATGGGTGGGTGCTGCAAAGATTAATTTAGTATTTATGCCAAGGAAATCATCATCATCGTTGTCGTCGTCATCATCATTGTCATCATCATCAACAACACCAACTTCTTAATAGCTAAATCTGTCCAAAAATGGAAAGGGTGACCTCAGGATGTGCTGTGCTCCCACTTCTTGGATTTTTTTTAATAGCAGTGGGATAGAAAGACAGACAGCAAGAGTGCCAGATTGATGGGAGAGACAGACAGAGACAGAAACACAGAGAGACAGAGAGTGAGTGAGAGAGAGAGACAGAGAAACAGAGAGGGACAGAGACAGAGACAGAGAAATATACAGAGATAGAGAGACAAACAGAGATAAAGAGACAGAGACAGAGAGAAAGGGAAACAGAGAGACAGAAACAGATACAGAGAGAGATAGGGAGACAGAGGGAGACACACACACAGACAGAGAAAGACAGACAGAGAGAGAGAGAGAGAGAGAGAGAGAGAGAGAGAGAGAGAGAGAGAGAGAGTTTAATATGTTCTAAGCCCAGCGTTAAGCTCTTTGGATATACCCACAAGAAAACTAAATAGTCCCTATTCTCAAGTAAATTACATTCTAGTAGAGAAATATCAATCATTAAGGAGAGCTTGAAATCCATGAGTAGGGTGATGGTACCCACCTGAAGGCAAGGCGTCTGAGGAAGGAAAGCAATCTGGATAGTGATTTGAGATGGGACTAAAATGAGAAAAAAATAGGAATTCTCATCAGGGAACTACCATTCAGGAAAATAGGTCCCAGAATAGGCTCATCCTAAATTGTGTAAGACTATTTTAGGAGATTTAGCAGTCAGGAGAATAAGCTGAGAGAACTATTTATAAGATATGTTACTATAGCAAACAAGGAGGTTCCTTTTGTATATGGGTTGAATCAGTGCATAGCTGATTTCTAAGGACCCTTCTAATTCTCATATTCTGTGATTATTTGATAGAATGTGAACTTCTTGAAGACAGGGAGAGTTTCATTTTTTGTCATCATATTCTGGGCCCCAAGCAGAATGTTTGGTATACAGGAGGTGCTTAATAAATACTTGTTACATTCAGAGTGAGTTTTGAAATGAATGATAAAAATAAATAGGCATATAGTTTAGAAAATAACCATGTGGAAGGACCAGTTATCAATTTCAACTGTTTTCATTTACAATGAAGAAACTGAGGAAAATAAGGGAGTAAAGAGTAGTTTGAAGAAACATGTGAAAGCATATAGTGTGGTTGTAGCATTTAAGAATTAATTACAGTACAGGAAAAGATTTGGGCCAGATCCACTCCCTCCTTGCAATCTTCTACTGATGATTTCAGTTCTACTTGGTCATTCATTGGAAGAAAAAAAGATAAGAAAAAGGGACAGGAGTTAACATGGTAAGAAAATAGAAGGAAGAAAAGAAGTTCCCTGAGTCCCTTAGCCATCATGTCAACTATATCCTCACTGGAAGAGGAGGTCCCAGGGTTGTCAGAATTTAGTAAGCACCATGAGGTCCTTTATTTGGACATTGGAAAGGAAACTGGGCAATGGGGTTCCAGAATGAGAGAAAAAATGGAAAGAAAAAAGCAACAGTGGCAAAGGGGAGCAGGTGAGTTTGATGATGATGATGTTTGTAAGTTATATTGTTCATCTCATTCTCATCTCTTTAACAGGGTTAAGATCGAACCTCAGATCATGTCTGTGCTCGTGTTGTGCTTTAGATTCACCAGTTTTCGAACTACTTTACAGGCAGATACAATAACTGATTTTTTTGGTAGTAAAATAAAGTTATTGGCATTAAATATATCCTCTGCATGTACCACCAATAGGTGATGTAAACCTTGTCCTGTGCCTACACAATTGTGACCTTTTCTTCTAGGGCTCTAATTTTGAAAGATTTTTATTATATGTAGCTTAGGGTTATGAGTAATAGCAATAATAATTATTATTATCATTCATCTTGTTTGTTCTCCATTTTTCCCCCTATGGAGCATGAAAAGGAAAATTCCTTAGATGATTTATCTAGCCATTATTATTAAAATCCAGTATTGGTCAGTCTATTGCACCTGTGGAATAATATGTTATTATTGTTATTGTTATTATCATACACACATTATTTTCATTTTGTTCTTATATTTATTTGCTTATTATTTACCTGTTTGGTAAAGATCACTAGTCTAATTAGCTTTTCAAGGGGAAAGGGCGAGAGAAAAGCCAAAGGACAGGTGTTTTTCTTACTTTCTTTTCATTAATTTATTTATTTTAATATTTTTAGTTTTCAACATTGATTTCCACAAGATTTTGAGTTACAAATTTTCTCCCCATTTCTGCTCTCCCCCCCCCTCAATTTGAAGATGGCATATATATTCTGATTGGCCCATTCCCCACTCTGCCCTCCCTTCTTTCACCCCATTCCCCCACCATCCCCCTTCCCCTTATTTTCTTGTAGGGCAAGATAGATTTCTATACCCCATTGCCGGGATATCTTATTTCCAAGTTGCATGTAAAAACAACTTTTTTAAGCATTTGTTTTTAGAACATTGAGCTCCAAATTCTCTCCCTTCTTCCCTACCCACCCATCCTCCTTGAAAAGGCAAGCAATTCAACACAGGCCACACATGTATCATTATGCAAAACACTTCCATAACAGTGATATTGTGAAAGACTAGCAATACTTCCCTCCATCCTATCCTGTCCCCCTTAAATTCAATTTTTTCCCTTGACCCTGTCCCTTTTCAAAAATGTTTGCTTTTGATTACTGCCTCCCCCTATCTGCCCTCCTTTCTATCATCCCCCCTCTCTTATCCCTTTCCCCCTTCTTTCCTGTGTGGTAAGATACCCAATTGAGTGTGTATGCTATTCCCTCCTTAAGTCAAATCCGATTAGAGCAAGATTCACTCATTCCCCCTCACCTGCCCCCTCTTCCCTTCCAATAGAACTGCTTTTTCTTGCCACTTTTCTGTGAGATAATTTACCTCATTCTATCTCTCCCTTTCTCTTTCTCCCAATATATTCTGCTCTCAACGCTTAATTTTATTTTCTTTAGATATCATCCCTTCAGATTCAACTCACCCTGTGCCTTCTATCAATCTATCTATCTATCTATATGTATGTATGTATATATATATATATATATATATATATATATATATATATATATATATATATATATATATGTATATATTCCTTTCAACCACCCTAATACTGAGAAAGGTCTCATGAATTACAAATATCATCTTCCACATAGCAGTGTAAACAAAACAGTTCCACTTTAGTAAGTCATTTATAATTTCTCTTTCCTGTTTACCTTTTCATGCTTCTCTTGATTCTTGTGTTTGAAAGTCAAATTTTCTATTTAGCTTTGGTATTTTCACTGAGAAAGCTTGAAAGTCCACTATTTTATTAAAAAGCCATAGTTTGCCCTGCAGCATTATACTGAGTTTTGCTGGGTAGGTGATTCTTGGTTTTAATCCTAGCTCCACTGACCTCTGGAATATCATATTCCAAGTCCTTTGATCCCTTAATGTAAAAGCTGCTAGATTTTGTGTTATCCTGATTGTGTTTCCACAATACTCAAATTATTTCTTTCTGGCTGCTTGCAGTATTTTCTCCTTGATCTGGGAGCTCTGAAATTTGGTGAAAATATTCCTAAGAGTTTTCTTTTTGGGATCTTTTTTAGGAGGTGATTGGTTGATTCTTTCAATTTCTATTTTACCCTCTGGCTCTGGAAATGTCAGGGCAGTTTTCCTTGATAATTTCTTGAAAGATGATATCTAGACTCTTTTTTTGATCATGTCTTTCAGGTAGTCCAATAATTTTTAAATTGTCTCTCCTGGATCTATTTTCCAGGTCACTGGTTTTTCCAATGAGATATTTTACATTGTCTTCCATTTTTCATTCTTTTAGTTCTTTTATAATTTCTTGATTTCTTATAAAGTCCCTAGCTTCCACTTGCTCCAATATAATTTTTAAGGTGATATTTTCTTCAGTAGTCTTTTGGACCTTCTTTTCCATTTGGCTAATTCTGCCTTTTAAGGCATTCTTCTCCTCATAGGCTTTTTGGAGCTCTTTTGCCATTTGATTTAGTCAATGTTTTAAGGTGTTATTTTCTTCAGTATTTTGGGGGGTCTTCTTTAGCAAGTCATTGACTTGTTTTTCATGATTTTCTTGTATCACTCTCATTGCATCACTCTTGCATCACTCTTCCCAGTTTTTCCTCTACTTCTCTTATCTGATTTTTCAAATCCTTTTTGAACTCTCCCATGACCTAAGACCAATCCATATTTTTCTTGGAGGCTTTTGATGTAGGCTCTTTGACTTTGCTGATTTCTTCTGGCTGTATATTTTGATCTTCTTTGTCACCAAAAAAGATTCTAAAGTCTGAGTCCTTTTACACTGCCTGTTCATGGTCCCAGCCAACTACTTGACCCTTGAGCTTTTTGTCAGGGTGTGACTGCTTTTAGAGTAGAGATACTTTGTCCCAAGTTTTAGGCACCTTGTGCTGATGTTTTCATAGACACTTCTAATCCACAGTCACTGTAAGCTCTGCCACACCAGCACTTCTCCTCCCACTAGATCTGCCAACCAGAACCACAACCCAGGTCCAAGCAAGGCAAGGCAAGAGAACCCTGCCTCTGAGCCAACAAAGCAATCCCTGCACTCTCTCTCTGATCCACCACTTTATTCCTCCCACCTGTTGGGCCTGAGGCCAGAATCAGCCATCAGGAGCTTCCTGCTGCTGCTGCCATGCCACCCTAATCACCTCCAGGGCTGGGGTCGGACCCCGTTTTTCTCTCACCCAGATCTGGCAGTTTTCCCACTAACCTACTCAATTGTCTTTGGCATTTGTGGGTTTGAGAAGTCTGGTTACTTCTATAGCTCAGTGATTCAGGGCCCTAAGGCCTGCTCCACCTTACTCCCAGTCTGGTCTGCTCTGGCCCAGCCCACACTAGGCTGTACTCTGCTCCCAAAACAGTGTAATAGACCCTTCCCAGCAACCATCCAGGCTGTCTTGGGCTGGACACTTGTTTCCCTCTGTTATTTCGTGGGTTCTGTAGCTCTACAATGTGTTCAGAGCCATTTTACAGGTGTTTGGAGGGATTCGGGGGAGAGCTTAAGCAAGTCCCTGTTTTCCAGGCACCATTTTGGCTCTGCCCCTATTTTTCTTATTTTCAGTGTGACTTGTCAATTATCTACTGGACAGCTCCTCCTGAATGTCCTGCTGTTATGAAATATATCCATAGACTTTGTTACTTTTTCCTTCCAATCCATCAGTCTTCCAGACTTCCCTTTTGCACTTGAGGGCCCCACTGCCCTTCCTAGCACCCGTTTTCAATCTTGATGTGATCCTTGTCTCTACAATCTCCTTCACTGTCCACATCTAATCAGTTGCTGCATGCAGGTAATTCTACATCCAATGTATCTTTCCATGTCTTGGTGTTTCTCCCCTGCTCAAATGACTCCCAGAATAACTCCAGCTTTTATCAATTCTTTCATGGGTTATTGGAGTAGCCATTTATTTGATTTCCTGCACCCATTCTTTTCCCCCTCAAACGCATCTACCATACAGCTTGCACAGATAACTATCACTTTAAACTAGTACATAGTATATTATCAGAGGATGATTCAGACCAGAAGTGAAGTTGATTTTAGGGGAGGGAGATGGCCATGTGGAGCAGCTAGGTGGCACAGTGTATAGCATGCCAGTCATAGAGTCAAGAAGACTCATCTTCCTGAGTTCAAATCTGACCTCAGAGACTGGCTGTGTGACTCTGGGAAAGTCACATAACCCTGTTTGCCTCAGTCTCCTCATTTGCAAAATTAACTGGAGAAATAAATGGCAAACCACTCTAGTATATTTACCAAGAGAACCCCAAATAGGGTCAAAAAGAGTCAGACATGATTGAAAAATTACTGAAATGACAAAATGTCCCTTTATACAGAATGGCTAATATTTTCCCTTTGTGAGGCAGTGGGTCTAGGTGTTAAGGGATGGATATAATTTAATAATCAGGGAAGGTAGATACTATAGGCAGCAGAGTCTTCTGGGATGGTGTCAGGGAAATGAGCAAAGCAAGTGAACTTGAAGGTAGAGTCTATGGAGGAAAGGATTCCAGTTTGAATTTCTTGTTAGCTTTTTAAAATGACAATACCGTACGATCATGTTTTAGCATTGGGATCATTTGTGGCATTTTTAGATGGCTTATTTGGCACTTTGGTTTGTGGTTTGATTTGGTTTTAATATCTTTAGTAATTTTTTACTTAATTCAACTAAACTTGCATTGCCTCATATTCTAGATTTTTCTTCTACCTGTATTCATAACTGATCTTTACTCATTGAATCCTTTGTACTCTGTGCAATTATATTGCTTATGTGCATCTAACTAGTCATGGATGCTACAGAGGCGACAAAGGGGGGAAAGGACAAGAAGTCACCATGCTAGGTATCATTTTCCTATGTTAACCAGCTGAAATTGATTCATTCTCTTTCACGTAGAGCTCCATAACAAATAAACAAAAATTATTTAAAGTGGTATTTCTGGAAGTTTTCAAATTTATTTCCATGCTTCATTTCACTTGAAAAAGAGACCCCCCCCCATGAAAGTGATAAAAGTAAGATGTCTAAAGAGAGAAAATGCTGGTACTCAGGTGAGTAACGTAAGGAAGGCCATTTTATGTTATCACGTTGTCCTAGGGTACCACCGATAACATCAGTGGATACCATTTATACATGTAATGGTACCAGGCTTACAGCAATGCAATAACTAAATGTTTGTTGATTGACTTCCTTACTTTAGTGGTCCGATTATGATGGGGACTAATGCAGCTACTGTTTGCATCTTGAGAACTGGTAAAGCTTGCCTTGCTGACTTCGGATGCTCTGACCATTGTAATTAATTAGATGAAATGGAAGCTTCTATCACCTCCCTCAAAAAAACCAAAATATGCATGTCCGAAATGCTCTGTTGGTAACTTATCACTCTTCCAAGTAACTACGTTTTCTACATGCTATTCTGACTTCTGTCATAGTAAAAAACCAACCAAACAAACAAACTACAAGGTAGTTCATCATGGAGTTATCTTTGCCTCCCTCTGCCTAATTGCAAGACCTTTCTCATCCTTGTATTTCAGGCTATTTGTCCTGCTCCAAGCAAGGGTCCTTGTGTCTTGTGTGTGATTTGGAACTCTGAACTTCTCTTGGGAATTCATTTCTCAGGGCTTTCCTGTGGGGAGCTAAAATGGGGGTATATGGCAAGAATGGCCCTGACTGGTTGACAACTGCATGATGAGTTCTCTAACTATATGTAGTTATAAACTAGCCAATACTGAAGTTCTTATGGGAACTTCCAACAAGTGGGATGAAAATATGCTTTCTGGAATGTGATGAACTGTAACAAAAGTCTCAATCTGTACGTGCAAGGGAAAAAAATGGTATCTGTGAACAATGTCCTCTCCTCCAAGTTGCTAACTCAATTCATATCCTTAAATTAAAAAGGCAGTTTAAAGAGTTGGAGAATATGTATGAGTGTGGGAGGGAGGATGGTGTTACCCATATATCAGGTGACCAAGAGATTGTCAGTTGTATATCAGTTTCTATATTTGAAAAAAAAAGTAATTGCTGGTCCATTAGCTCATCTTGTTCATTTTGTTTAAGTCAGTCCATCAATACACACTCATTAAGTATATACTATGTGCCAGGCACTTTGTTAAGTGCTGGGTATGCAAAAAAGAGACAAAACACCACCCCCCTCCAAAAAAAAAAAACATCCTCTGCTCTCAAGGAGCTCAGAATCTAATGGGAGATTGTTTCAACAATCAGTCTAGCAGCTGTTGTGGGGGTGAAAGCCCAGCAACAAGAATGCTACCAGCACGCTGCAAAAGCACAAGTTCTTTTGGTATGCTTAACTAAGGAAAGCTACGTGAAGGGGTTGACAAACCTACTTCAATTCAGCATACAAATATCATTCGCTTAGTTCAGGGGAAAAGATCAGCACCCTGAACTTCAGAGCAAAATACAAACAAAGTACAAACATCGACAGACAGACCTTGTCTGGTTCAAATCCCAATACGTACTTACCAGAGTTTAACAAAGTCCCAGCATCCAGGTTACAAGCTGGAGGGCCCTTAGCTACAGCTGCCCAGAGTCTCTGCATCAGCACCATCATGAGTGAGAGCCCTTAACCAATTACAGACAGAGAGACCCAATACAATTCATAGTTACCAACATCTAGATTCAGCCCCGTAGCTCATAACCTGGGCTGGCCCAGAGTTACTCATGCCACTACTGCTGTGGGTAAGAGCTCCAAATAAGAGAAAGCCAACCCCTGGTTTTATATCATTTTCAAGGTCAAGGGTGAGTCACACATGCGACTCACTCATGTGACCTAAAATCATCACAAAGAGGCTACTTAAACCCAGGTGGCCTAAGAGCCTCTGACATCCCAAACCTATCACTCAAACTCATGTGTAAACTAGGCCCTCCCCTGAGTTAGCCCCACCTTAGTTTCCAATCCACACTCACCTGTTTTACACCTAACAGGGGTTTGGGCCTGGTTCTTAGCACCTAGTAAGGCTCAATGAAATACAGTGAATTACCCAAAGGAATCAAAAGCCAACTAAGTGCTAAGAGCTCATTTTGCTTACCAACACAGAGATACAGCAAATTATCAAACAGGTACAGATGAAGTATATCCAAGATAAATGGGAAATAAAAAAAAAATGAAGGTAGTAACAGATTGGGAAAATCTTCATTAGAAGACAGGATTTTACCTTGGAATTGAATGAAGTCAAGGATGGCAGATAGCACACATGATGAGGGAGAGCATTTCAGGCATGGGAGATAGCCAGAAAATTTTCTGGTTCATAATACTGGACAGTTCCCACTGCTCCCAGTATTCATGAAGATCATGATCCTTATACATTAACAGGTTCCACAATTTCCCAAGTCCTCTTGGCAGCATGTGAATATTTTCTTGTTGGAATTAGTGTGGGCTGATGCACTGGAACCTATGGACTATTTAAACAAACAAACAAACAACAACACCAACCAAAACTCTGAGCACCGCAGGTCCATTCTCTGGAAAAGGATTCCAGGTTTAACATGGAAACGAGTCTGCTTTCAGGTTTCCCAAAGTCCTCCTAAGGTAAGTTCAGTATAAGAGATGATGAGGAATCCGAAACTCATGGTTTCCTAGTTGACAGGGGTGCCTATATACTAGTAGACTGGTGGATGCACTGGTTTGTTTTAATTTTAAGGAAGTGGCTTTGAAGCCTAAATGAATATATTTGCACTAGGCTTTTATTTTAATCTTCTTGATCCCAAAAGGAGGATGAGAAGGAATAGGTGGAATTTCCACAAAAAAGGATGAATTTAAGCTTTATATTGAGATAATATAAAAAGCTTCCTAAAATTAGTGTTAATTCTAAAAATGACCAAAAAAGTAGGGTTGCCTTCTCTGAAAATATTCAAGCAGAGCCTGTGTAACCTCTTTGGGATTTATTTTTACAGTGAGAATTCCTTGTATGTACACAAGTTGGACAAGATGGGTAGTATGCGTTCTCACAATTCTGAAATGTGATTCGTTGTGTGTTGTCCATGTTTATTTCTAGTGCAAAAGAATTGCAGGCAGATGTTGAGCAGATTACACTTCCACAGAAATATCCTGTGTCAACAAATTAAAATCAGCAGCCATTTATTATGGGACTTCTATGTCCCAAGCCTTGTGCTAGGCCCTAGTGATACAACGACAAAAGCAAAATATCCTCTACCCACGAGGAGTCTGAATTTCACCTGGGGAGACAGCATGTCTATGCATGAGTACAGCAAGAATAGAGACAGCATTTATATAAGGTAATTTGAGGGGATGAGTCACTAATAGCTAGAGAGCATAGTGATGGCCAACAGGAGAAATAGAGAGGGATACTTGAGTTATTGTTTATTTTATTTCTTCTTAAGAAACACAAAAAAGCATTTCCACACACACAACAGAATTTAAACAAGTATTTTCTATGAGACCGTAAATGACCATTTCATCCCTCTTGCTTTTCAAAAGATATACCAGAAATTATAGAATTTTAAAACTGTCCTTGATGCTTCTTTCTATTCTATTCTATACAGTAATACAGGTATATATATATGTATATATGTGTACATATATATATACACATACATATCATCAAATGCACAAATGCACACACATGTGTATACCAATGACTTTCTTATTTTTTGCATTTCTGTACATATATGCATAGATGTGTATATATGCACATGCAAACATATCCATACATATAAGTGTTTATATGTATATATACACAGATATGTGTATACGCTTATACATATATGTTAACATACACAGATATATATATATATATATATATATATACCAATAGCTTTGTTTTTTGTTCTTGTTTTTTGCCAACTCTATTACTAAATTTACCTTATTCCTATCCCCACCACCATTCAAAACCAAGACACAAAAACAAATAATGTAAGGAACATTGTGATATATAAGCAGAGTCAAGGAAAACCAATACATACAGTGCCCATGCCCCCCCCTAAAAAGTGTGGATCTTTGTGTACTTTTGTGTATGTCTCTTTGTGTCCATCTCTTCACTGCCAAGGAGAGAGTACATGCTTAATCATACGTCCTTTGGAGACATGGGGAGACTCCATCGCATTGATTGGAATTCTTAGTCTTTCCATTTTCCCCTCTTAGTTTTGCTACCTTTCTGTAAGTTTTCTCCTGTTTCTGCTTCCGTCACTGTGTCAGCTCATGGAATTTTCTCTTTTGTCATTTCTTATGAAGCAGTGCTATTCTGTTACATTAACTTACCATGATTTCTTCAGCCATTTCCCTAGTGTCTAAGAAGCAAAGACATTACCTTTCATCCTACTCATTGTCATTGTTTTCCTTTCATTCCTCCCTTAAGGATCAAGGCACTCGTTTTCTGGTGACTTTCTCCCTAATGCTACCTTGCATTCTTCAGAGTTCTAAAGGATTTCAAAGCTGCCTATCTTGATTACTTCATGGTTTTTGTCTGAATTGTTCTGCAAGATCTACTCACTTCCTTCTTCATCAGGCCAGAGGGGTATTCCTAGCTGCCTCTGAAACTACCCATTATATCATATCTTACAAAAAGTAAGGTCGTTAAATGAATGTGCCACAATTTGTTTAGCTATTCCCCAAAAGGTAAGCATCCCCTTAGGTTCTAATGCTTTCCTGCTATGGAAAGGACTGCCAGAAATATTTTTGTCCATGTGGCCCCTTTCCAAGTAATGGCATTACTGAGTTAAAGAGTATGGAATCTTCAGAGATTACTAAGAATAGCTTAAAATGCTTACCAGAATGATGGTCCTGGGATTGCCTGGGACTTTCTGACCAACCTAGAGATCCCTTAATTATAGTATTTACCCTCTGTTGGTTATCTTTAATTTATCTGTAATTTAGCATATTTAGTTTTTATCCTTTATCTCCCCTGTTAGAATGTGAGATCCTTGAGGGCAGAGAATGTCTTTTGATTTTCTTTATATGGCTAGTCCTTAGCACAGTACCAGGCATGTAGAGTTGAATACAACTTTGTTGTCTAGCTGACTGATTGATTTCTCAGGAGGCTTGTCCAGTTTTCCTGCCTCAGGACACAGAGCCTTGTATAATTTCTCATCTCTCATCATGCTGACATTAATTTTTCTGGTGTGGTTGCTTTCCCATTGCCTTTGAAATTCTTGGCATGGAAAAAAAAATACTTATGGTAGTTTCTCATTGAATTATGTGATCATCGTTTAGTCTAGAGTGAATGTTGAGGTTTTGCTTGACTATATACATGGGGGCTGCTTGGGTTGCCTCCTGGTTAGATAGCCATCTTAAAAAGGTACTTGAACTGAGGCAGGAAGGAAACCTCAGATTCTAAAACGTAGACATGAGGAAAAAGGACATTCCAGCCATGGGAATCAGGCAATATAAAAGCAATATGGCTGAACTGAAGAATGAATGAAGAGGAATAAAACATAATTAGGCTGGAAAGGTAAGACAGGGCCAGATCTTGAAGAGCTATCAAGCAGGAGAACAGCAAGTGCATGACTGAAATCCCACAATGACCATGGAGCCTCTTTAGGTGACAGTTACACAAAGATCTTTGCACCCAACAGAAAGCACAGATTGATCCTACTCAATCCCATCTTTATTCAGAGAAGTTTGAGAATAGGCTGCATCTCCAGGAAAGGGATAAATGTTAAAAACCACTATTGGAGGTGGTGGTAGCGAGGGAGTTAGAGGAGGGTTGTAAGGGGACGAATGGCAGAATCATGGTGTGTTGCAAGGCCAGCGGAGTCCAAAGAGTGTTGTCTTCCATAGTCTCACTTTGAGACAGAAAAGTACGCTGCACAACAGTATGCTACCAGCATCATGAAGCTTTCCTGGCCTGGTTTGGGAAAATAAAAGAACACTGAAAAGTATGGTGAATGTTTATTTTCCCTTGCCACTCCAACCCTCCATGGGATGTGATCTAAAAAGTGCATGACTAAGAAAATCTAGATTGCCATTTGTTTCTTAATTACATTTGCCCCAAATAACTTTCTAGTCTGTAACTCAATAGAAAAAGAACAAAAAGTGACTGTGTCTAGCTCTCCATGTCTCTCATCTCATCTCTCTATCTTCTCCCACAAAACCTAGTACCCGGAGCTCTATTCAGAGGATACAGAATGAAAGGGTCTCTTCAATGACACTGGCTTGCTACCAAGAACTTGGGAAGCTTTTGTATTGTTGATTCTGTCTGTTGAAAAGTTATGGCCAATGGCAGCAATGTTAAACCTTCTTAAGCTGTCACCTTGACTTTCATATCCTTATGGACTTGATCATCAGCATACAAACCCAAGCAAAGAATTGTTGTAAAGTCAATTTTATTGATATCTTTTGCAGTGATTAAATTTCTCCCTATAGCCCTCCCTTTCTCCTTTCCCTTGTGCTGGTGGCTGCTCCTATAAGCAGAAGCATTTGCACAATTTTTAGTGAGAGCATCTACACATTATAAATCTCCAAACACTACAAATAAGGATCTGATTTATTGTTTATGCTGATTTTCTAGATTTAAAAAAGTGATGGAGAAAATAATAATGCAAAATAAACTTAAAATGCATCATGCATACTGGTTTTTTTCTAGAGAGGGAGTTGTTAAACATTTACCAGCATGCCCCTGCGAGGACATCAATCCTTATGAAAATGCTTCTTTTAAAGAAAAAGAAAAGAGGAAAAAGAGAAAAATATTTCAGCAAATCTTATCAATACATTGAAAACAGTTTGCCAATCTCTCCAATGTTTCATATCCAAGAAGCTTTTCTTTCTTCCATCTTTGCACAGAAAGGGGAAGAGGGAGGGAATGAGCATTTATTAATTACCTACTATGTGCCAGCACACTGTTCTATGCACTTCACAGCATTATCTTATTTCAACCTCAGAGCAACGGGGAAAAGTAGGTCCTATTATTATCCTCATCTTATATTTGAGGAAACTGAGGCCCACGGAGGTTAGGCAACTTGTCCAGGGTCAAGAGGCTAGAAAGTATCAGGTCCGATTTAATCTCAGGTCTCCCTGATGCCAGGACCAGCACTTTTCCCACTGCAATGCCACTTAGCTACCTTTGGGGGTGGGAGGATGGGAAATGTCTTCTCTTGTCACTTTTTGGGGACAAACTTGGTCTCTATAATGCTTCCAAATTCAATTTCATTTGTTTTTTGATTTTTTCTTTTCATTTACATCAATCATGTCCTTGTGAATACAGTATTGTGTTTCTGTCCCTGCATAATTAAATTGGCATTATTTCAAGTAAGTCTGCCCATGGTTCTCTGTATTCTTTATTGCACATTACCATTTCCTTACATTTGGGTACCACAGTTGATTCAGCCATTCCCTAACTGATGGACATCGAGTCTGTCGTTTGGTTCCTGCTGCCACAAAAAGTGCTGCTAGGAAGATTTTGTCATAGAAGTGAATTTTGCTACATCAGTGACCTCTTTGGAGTATGAGACTAGCAGAAGAGTTCTGAGTGAAAGGACAGGACTAGTTTAGCCACTCATATTATCTTTTGGAAGGTGCTTTGTTGAGGACTTTGGTCATAATGAAGGGGATAGCACATGAAGAATGCCATTCTAGTAATAATAACATAATCATGATTGTGAAATAAATAATAATATCTTGTTTTATATCACAGGATCATGGTAACACATGGTAACACCATCAGTCTCATCACTTTGGCTATGAGGAAACTGAGTCCCAGGGAGAGGCAAATTCTCTCCCAAATGTCCCATAGCTCCCCTAAGAGGCAGCCAGGTGGCATAGTAGATAGAGCCTTGGGCCTGGACTGAAGAAGCCTTGAGTTCTGTGAACAAAGCACTACCCATCACATGGGGATTCAGGAGCTCCAAGAGCATTCCATCCCTTCTTCTGGCACCAGTCTGGTCTATGATCTTGGCATTCTTCCTTGTCTATCCCTAGGAAATCTACTCAGAATGAGAAATTGACAAGGAAAAACACATTTCACATTGTAGACTACTTTTCCCTTTTATTAAATCTGATATTCCATGCTTCCAAGGAACCTGATCCTGAGAAGCAAATACTTTCCACAGGTATACATATTCACACACATACACATACACACTTGCACACACATGTGCACAAACACAATAGACATAATGCCAGGCATGCACAGGCATAGGACAGAGTAGTCATACCCAGAGATCTTTATGCAGTTGCTGGGCTGATGAGTTATAACATTCCCTACACTACTTGAAGACATGGGCGGTGTAGACACTTTTCTCATTGGAGAAGATGCTTTACATATTTAAGTCTTCAAATTGTCTTTCACAATAAAATGTAATAACCTTGAAGGCAGGGGCTATTTCATTCTTCGCTGTTTCCCTAGCACTGAACACATCAGAGTTGTTCAATAAAAGTCATTAATACATTGATTTATGGGGGAGGGGAGGATACCAAGTACTGTCTTTCTGAAACGTTCCGGAAAATAAGCCAGAGAAAGTAAATGACTTAACACAAACTTACTTGTAAGCAGCCTTCATGGAAAACCGATTCTGAGTAAACTGGAGCCCTGAGGATAAAACCAGGTTCATCATCCATGGCAAGGAGGCAGGTTGTAGAAGAACATAGCTAATCAAGGATCACTACCTACCATTGGATTCTTCCAGAGCAGCTATTCTGCACTACAATCTCCACCTGCTTTGGATGTTTACTGTAGGTACTGGTCTTCCCCTCAGGCCGTGGAAACAGGCTGTCAAGCATTAATTAATGTTATCATTGATGAGCATCCCTCATTTCTGCTTCAGAAATCTGACATTGATTGAGTGCCAGATTACCAGTGAGGATTGCCAGTTCTTGACAGGGGTGATCTTGGAGATGAGAGGTCAAAGTGAGAGGATGACTTACTCTCAATTTTATTCAATCATGAATTAAATGCCCAGTAGCTTCTCTTCTCTTACCTGTCTCTCACAAAATTTCTACCTTTCTATAGTTTGATAACCTCCTGTCTTAAACTGAGACACTCTCAAGGAAAGAAAAAAACAAGAACGCTTTTCAACTAGGCCATGGATAGGGCATGATACTTACACGATCAGATATCATTGCTGTTGGTTGTTGTTTTTTTTTGTATAACTCTCTGGCTCTGTCTGTGTCTCTGTATCTGTGTCTGTCTCTCTCTGCGTCTGTCTGTCTGTCTCCAAAGTAAGGCTCCCTTGGGAGGTACATGGGGGGAGGACAAGTATAATTTATATATGTATACTATATCGTATATATACACATATATTCAATATATGGTAATCCATCCATATACATACACACACACACACACACACATATATATACATGTATTCATATATTCAAATATATAGAACAAAACATTTCAACAAAACTAATAATAATAACAAAGGCCTAAAACAATTACAGAACAAATTCTATAACTACTGCGATATATCAAGGTATTTCGATTTATTTCAACAAAACTTTTAAGTACTTTTTACGTACTAGTCACTGTTAATTCCTGGGGCTATAAAATCTAAATCAGTCCTATCCTCAAGTAGCTTATATCCTAATTATTATTCAGAACTCTAACCCTGACTTTTGGCATGGGAATGGAAATAAACACTGACCCTATGTGTTCCTTTCCTTGTCCCAAAGGGCCTGGTGGAAGAGTGCCAAGATTATAGACTAGAATGGTGGTCCCCCCATGCCAGAGGAAGCAATGGAATATTCTTGGAGCTCCTGAATTCTCATGTTATGGGTAGTGTTTTGTTCACAGAACTCAAGTCTTCTTCATTCCAGGGTCAATGCTCTATCAACTATGTGTGATATAAAAAAATAATTGATATAGGAATTAGTGCTAAGAATTATAAGACATTTACCTTTATTACCATTAACTAGCTGTTTACCAGAGCTGACACATCAAAGTGGTAGAAGTCAAGGTCATAAACATCAGAGACACCGTACTGAAATCACGTCGCCCTGAAGACTGTCCACTTATAAACTCAGAATGAAGTCTCTTTAATTATACAGCAGCAGGCAAACATGTCCTCTGTTGAACTGGTCTGGGATTGGGATTATGCCCAAAGTCCCATTGATAGAGTCACTTGATAGGTACATCCTTCTTCAGCAAATGCTTATACTGGAATGTAAATGGTGAATCCAAATGTTTACTGGGGATGTATCAGCTGGAAGCCTTACAAAGATATTTCCTAAAAAGAAATTGACATTTGACCTCATGGCCCGGGCAGCTCTAACTTGGGCAGAGGGTGGATTCCTCCAAGCCAGAGCTCATGACCATATGGTCATAGCCAAATTCCTCAAGGAACTGAGAGTTTCCACTGAGAAACAAATGTTAATATCCAGCTACAGAATTAAAAGGACAGGATTTACAAGTACAAGAATATAGCTAAACTCCTCAAAAAGGCATACTACAATGGGTAACGCCACTTTCTCTCCTCCCGCTCTTTTCTTAACCCTTTATAATCTGGCTTCTGAAATTGCCTTCTCTAAAGTCACTAATGATCTCTCAGTTTCCAAATCCAATGTTTTTTTTCTCTATCATCTTTCTTTTTGTCCACTGTGTGCCTCTGGTATTGTTGATCACGTTCTTTAGTAGTCTTTGTTCTCTGGGTTTTCAGGACACCCCTCTTTCGTGCATTTCCTCCTACCTATCTAGCCAGTCCTTCTCTGTTTCCTTTGCTGGATCCTCTTCCAGATCATAACCTCTATCTATAGGTATTCCTCAGCAATCTGTCTTGGGCCCTCTTCTCCCTCTATACTACTTCATTTGGTGATCTCATAATCTCCCATGAATTTAATTACCATCTTTATGCTGATTATAAAATATCTTAATTCTGTCCCAAACTCCCAGCTGATATTCAATTTCACATTTCCAACTGCTTTTCAGAAATCTCCAAATGGATATCCAGCTGATCTCTTAAAGTCACTAGGTCCAAAACAAAATTGATTATCTTTCCCATTAAATCTTATCCCTCTCCTACCTTCTCTATTACTACAGAGGGCAACAAATCTTCCCAGTCCTTCATGCTTACACCCTTTACAGTTAATTTGTGTATTCATAATGATAGGCAACATAACTTATTCACTAACAGTGATTCCTAAAACAGTTCTCTTATTACTGTATACAGTGTTCTCTTGGTTCCGCTCATTTCACTCTTCATTATTTCATGCAAGTCATTCCATATTTTTCTAAGACCATTGAGCTCATCATTTCTTATAACACAGTATTATGCCATCACAATCATATACCACAATTCATTCAGACTTTCCCCAGTTGGTGGGTATTGCTACAATTTCCACTTCTTTGCTACCACAAGAAACCTCCATAAACATTTAATAATGTAAATTTCTTCTCATTTTCCCCTAATCATCTTTGAAAAAAGACCTCATGGTCATATTGCTGGGTCAGAGGGTATAAGCAGTTCAACAACTCTTTGGGCATAATCTCAGATTGCTCTTCAAAATGGTTGGATCAGTTCACAATTCTGCCAACAATGAGTTAGTGTCCCAATTTTTCCACAACCCCTCCAAAATTTGTCACTTTCTCCTTCAATGATTTAAGCCAATCTGGTAGGTGTAAAATGATATCTCAAGTTTATTTTAATTTACATTCCTGCAATTAATAGTTATTTAGAGCAATATTTCTCCATATTACTGTAGATTGTTTTGATTTCTTAATTTGAAAACTGCCTGTTCATATGCTTTGACCACTTATCAGTTGGGGAATTACTCATATTGTGATAGATTTGAACAACATCTCTCACATACATGCCCTTCTCTCCTCTCATTCTGCCAACACTCAAGTGCAGGCCCTGGTCACCTACCACATGGCCTATTTCAGTAGCCTGTTAGTGGGTTAGCCTGCCTCAAGTCTCTCCCCACTCCAATCCATCCTTCTATTAGCCATTAAAGTCATTTGCCTCTAAAGTCTGGCATGTAGTAGGTGCCTAATTATTGATTGATTTTTATTCTCTTTCATCTCCATAGATAACTGGTCTAGTTCCAGTCACATGGAGGTGAGTAGACAGCAATATAAAAATTCCTTCAAACTATTAGCTCCAAAAACAGGATTTCTGGGCTGAGGAGAGACTCATGTTATCTGTTTCTGATGATGATAGGGACAGTTTGTGGTCCATATAAATGCTTAATAAATAATTTTGAGTTGATTTTTTACTTCTCAAGCTTATATTCCATTGAAGAAGATAACATACAGATTACTAATAACCCCCAAGGTACATACTGCACAGATGGAAGGAAATCTCCAAGGGATTCAGCCCTGGCACTGCCACCTCATCATTATCCTCTGCCCCTTTGGACAGCAGTGATAAACTTCAAAATCTCCATTTAAGGAAGGGGCCCAAATCTTTCTTCGGCTGATTTTTAGCTTGCTTTGTTTATTTGTTGGCTTCCCACATTGGAATATAACTCCCTTGAGTCAAGGACTACCTTCCTTTTTTGCTTCTGTATTTCCAGTGCTTAGCCCAGTGCTAGTGCTGCTTAATGACTGGCTGGCAGAGGAAAAGGTGGATGTACCTGGGGCACAGGGACAGACATCAGGCAGAATGTGAGATCTGAGACTTGAAGGAAACCTGACAAGTCAGGAGTCAGAGGTGAGATAGCTGAGCCTCTCAGGCATTGAAGACAGCAAGTAAAAAGCTACTGTTTGGGAGATGGAGTGCTGTGTCAGGGCCAGCAGGAAGCCTTTCATCAAGGGATTGGAGAGGATGTGCAGGACAGTGGAGTGCCTGAATACTGAGAAGGTAAAAAGAGGCCAGGTTGGAAAGAGGTTTAAAAGCCAAACTCTATCTATTATCCTGAAGATAGTAGGGAACTACTAGACAGGATAAAACACTCTGGCAGGGGTGGGGAACCTGGGGCCTTGAGGCCACATGAGGCCCTCTAGGTCCTCAAGTGCAGCCCTTTGACTGAATCCAAACTGTATACAACAAATCCCCTTAAAAGTATTTGTTTTGTAAAACTTGGATTCAGTCAAAAGGCCACACCCAAGGAACTAGAAGGCCACATGTGGCCTGTAGGCCACAGGTTCCTCACCCCTGAGTTTACTGAGAATGAGTGATATGATCAGAAGCGAGGTTTTAGGAAGATCACTTTGACATCTGAATAGAGGATTGACTGGACTGGGGAGAGACCTAAGGCCGAAAGGACAGTAAGAAGGAGAGATATGGTGAAAGGTTTTACTAGGGTAGCCACTTTGTGAGTGGAGAGATGTCAACGATTGCTTTTGAATTGGGGCACCCCATTTTAACATAGCACAGGATCATTTTAAAAATGATCAAAAGCTGTTGTGAACATTTCCTATAATCAGACAAAATCTCATAGCACATAGCTTTGATGTAATGTCCCCATCGTCATCAGATGTGAATATCATGAGTCTCTTCTGAGCTAAGAAATTCTGTCTTTGGAAATAATAAGTTAAAAGAATTTTGATATTGCGGTCTACTCTTCTCCATATGACTGGACCTAGACAGGGAATTCTTTATGAGAAGTACATGGTGTATATCAGGAGCCGAATTGGGCCTTCCAAAGCCCCAGGATCAAGTACTTATTCTTACATTCCAAAACTGGGAACATACTATGAACAAGCCAAGGAAATGCTCATAGTCTCCCAGACGACTCAAAATCCTCAAGTCATGCAGTTCGCGAGCGTTGAATTGTATCAGTAAAGACAATTTCTACTCTGGAAATTCCCAAGACTTATGAAATCACAGATTATACAAACATATATAATATGCAATATTATTATGTAATATATAATTATTTATGATATGTATATATCATTATATGGTAATATATATTAATTTCCTTAATCTATGCATGTACTCAACAGGTACATACATATATATATATACACACATCCTTACATACAGATATATGCCCATGCATATATACATATATGGAAGGGAAGGGAGGGAGGGAGAGTCCTTCAACATCTCCCTTGACCACTAAGAGTATTTACTAAAATCTCTCCATTTACACCCAGCACTTAAACAACGACAGGCTAAAACATACTCTATGGTAAGTGATGCAGGAATGGGGTGAAGGGTAATCTCGTTTAGGGAAAACTTGAGCATCTTGCCCATCCATGCTCTGAAATTCAATCTCAATTGGTTCTGCCTTACTTTGTTTTAACTTAATTTAAAGATAATTTTAAACCTACCTCCCAATAGCCTTTGGCCAAATGCAGTAAAATTTGGATTGTCCCTGTGAGATTTCCAATGGAAGAATGGAATCCATTGTAGAAGTTCTCAGCAGTTTACTGTACCCTCTAGCTTCAGTGGCTTCTTTCAAGAGCCAGCAAGAAGGCACAAAACCTAGCTTTGAATAAAGATGGAATAAGTTGGGAGCAGAGGCATCACTTAGACTGATGTTATTGCTGGAGGCCTATAAAGTCAGGTGGAAAGATGGTGATTAATCCTGCCCAGAATTTTGAGATGTGCCAATAAACTTAGAAATGTGTCTACAAATCCGGCCATAAAAGCACAGCATATCTGCATTAAAAGCTAGTGGAGCTAGACCAGCTGAGGAAGGTAATTTGACAAACCCAAAATGCATAAAATTATAGCAGAAACATGGCCCTGAACTAACAACTGATGAAAATATCGGAATCAAATTCATGGGTAAATAACAAATTGAAGCCATAAAGCCCAATTACTGAATCCAGGGTGGAAAGAAAACTCCATAATTCAGGGCTCTGGGCAGATGCTTCTTCATCAGGAAGGATGTAAACCTTCCTGCTTTGGCTTTCTACATAAAATCTCAGTAAATTCATTGGAGAGGTTGCAAGATATTGGAAAGAAATGAATACTACTGAATTTCACAAATCTTCTGTATCCAGCAGGTATCAGAATGTTGGACTCTAGGAAACACTAGATTTGCTTTGATCAATTGGCAACAATACTACCATCTCTACATTCCTTTACTCTCCCAAACATCCTAATAATAGTGATCAGGGCCATTATTTACTTTCCACTTTAAGATCAGAAAGAGCTTTTCTGTGCAGATTGTATCAAATCCCTTAGGGCCAATGGTTTTAAACTTTAACTGTTCTAAGACTTTTAAGGATCCCAATATTATTATAACTGATCTCCACAACAATCCTATGAGATAAGGGATATTATTACTCCCCATTTTATAGATAAGAACACTGAAGCTCATTGATGGTAAGAAATAATTCACTTCAAGACATCCTGGTTCCAAGTCCTCAACCCACAATGTTACTTAGAAACCTCTTAGATGAAGGAATGAAGCTGACCATCCCAAATTAGACTTTCTGAGCCTTATGGAACCTTATGGAACAGGGAAGCCTTCATTAAACCCTTTCCTCTTCAACTATACTGTCCTCAGTGATCATTGAGTATTAAAATTTGTTATTTCACTTCATAATCTTCATTGAGTATCTATAATGGACAAAGCGCTGATTCTGCTGCTGGGCAACAGGCAAAAAAAACTCCACAGTTGGTTGTGTGATTCTCACCCCATGGAACTCAAAATCATGTAACCGAGGGGAACAAATCCCTGTATCAACAGATTAATCTGTCTTGAAAAACCCATGCTTCATTTCCCCACATTCCCTGCCCTGACAAACTCTAGCATCCTACTAACTTTGAGAATAGGTCTTTTACCCAGCAAAACTGAGTATAATACTTCTGGGGAAAAATGGATATTCAATGAAATAGAGGACTTTCAAGCAATCTTGATGAAAAGACCAGAGCTGAACAGAAAATTTGACTTTCAAAAACAAGAATCAAGAGGAGTATGAGGAGGTACACAGGGAAGAGGAATCACAAGGGACTTATTAAAGTTGAACTGTTTACATTGCTACATTGAAAGAAGGATGGGAGGGGGGACAGAGCCAAGATGGCTGCATGAAAACAGTGTCTTACTGGAGCTTTCTCACAAGTTCTGTCAGATCCTGAAAAAAAAGTGAATTTGAGCAGATTTGAGAGAGTTAGAAACTGCGAGCACTCTGAGTGGGGCAAATTTCCCAGCCAGGAGAGTCTGAAAGGCCAAAGGAATGAATCTGTAGGCTTGGAGAGAGCTCAGCATGTGGAGCTGCTACAGATTGCACCAAAGCAGAAGTGGGGGGGGGAGGGCTGGGAAACCTATGTGGGAGACAGGCTGGTAGAAAGTTGGGCGCCTGAAACCAGGGGAGATCCCCAGGCCTCCCAACACAGGACAGCAGTCTGTGGAAGCGATGAGAGGCAGCGTGACGCCACCAGCAGTGAAAAATCAACTCCTGAGGCTTGCAGCCCAAAGGTATGAAACACGGTTTCTTGAACTTCCGGGAGATATAATGGCCAGGTGAACAACTCTCATCCCTACCCTTTACATGCAGAGACGGTTCTACATGTGCATTCTATCAAACAGTTAAAGAACAATATAAGATAATATTTGTAATTCGTGAGACCTTTCTCAGTATTAGGGTAGCTGAAGGACATACATACATACATATATATACAGAGAGAGAAAGAGAGACAGAGACAGAGAGAGACAGAGAGACAGAGAGACAGAGAGACACAGAGAGAGACAGAGAGACAGAGAGAGAGAGAGAGAGAGAGAGAGAGAGAGAGAGAGAGAGAGGCAGTCAAGTTTGTCTGCCAGTATAGACTTGAGGGTTAATTTAGACTCAGCCCAGCAGTAGATAAATAGTACACATATCCCTTCAGCTAAGAGGCCAGGTTCTATGAGGGACAGAGTGGCTATATCTATTGGAATTGAAGTTGGTAAAGTTAATACCTTATAAAAATACTTTATGTATGAATTCATTCTTTTCAGAGACTGAGGTGATAGGTAGGGTGAGAATGACACCTCCTCTGGGGGGATGCTTTAGAACTTCCATTCTTTCTATATCTTCATATGAAACAACACCTTGTAAAAGTTAATTGAAATTAACTGGTTACAGGACACTGGGTTACTAATAACAAACAATAGATATGAGATATATGACTCAAGAGAATGTCATTAGAGAAGAATCACCTGGATGTTTTAAGGTACCACTCAAACCTTAAAGTGAAGATGCAGCCAGCTTCTCACTAGGAGAGTGAGGTACAAGTCTGGCTCTTCTAGGATCTTATGTCATGGCCTGAAAGAAAGAACCTACACAACATAATGCTGAGTGAGCGGAGCAGAGCCAGGAGAACACTGTACACAACCACAGATATATGGATTCTGTGAGGCCTAACCCTGACAGACCTTGCTCGTCTCAGCAACACAAGGTACAAAGACAACTCCAAAGGACTCACAATGGAGAATGCTATCTACATCCAGAGAAAGAACTATGAAATATGAATGCAGATTGAGGGACACTTTATGCTTGCCTTTTTCTCCCGCCTTTTTTTTCTCTCTTTTGTTTTTGTTCTTGGGTTGTGTTTTTTTTTTTTTGGTTCTGTTCCTTCTTTATCATGATTCATTCCATTGGTCATAATTCTTCTTCACAACTTGACTAGTGTGTAAATTAATTCAATGTGAAGTTATACTTGGAAGTTATATGGGATTCCATGCCATCTTGGGGAGGGAGGGAGGGAAGAAAATCTGGAACTCAAAATTATGTAGAACCATGTGTTGTAAACTATAAATAAAAAATAAATTAAAAAAATAAAAATTAAAAAAAAGAAAGAAGGATCACTTCCACACCATAATGAGACACAAGATGATTTTAGTGAAAGATGCAATCCCATGCAATGACAGAAGGACAGATATATATATATATGGATATATGTATGTATGGATATAGATATAGATATAGATATAGAGAGATAGATAGATAGATAGATGGACAGATAGATCATCTCACACTGATATAGCATTTTGTGTTTGTGAAGTAACTATGGAGAATCAAATATTACATTTATAAAATACTTACCTGACTAGAACTTCAGGAGACAGATGAAAATTTTGTGTTATTTTCATTTTGCAAATACATGAGATGAAGCTTAGAATGGGTTAATGAGGGGCCTAATGGTCTTCAGTGCAGTGAGAGATAGAACTAGGCTTTAAGCCCTTTCCTTCTTACTGATTTCACAGTCCTTTTGTAACCTTCCTCCGTTTTCTCTCTAAGCTGTATATGTGTGGCTATGTGTGAATGCATATACTCATTAAAATCTCTGTCTATATTGATGTACATATGTGGCTACACCTATATTTACATCTCTACTTACATTTAATGTCTTTTTTACATTACATAGTGACCATACGGAAAGTTACCTCTTAAGTCAGAAGAGCTGAGCTCCTCAAGTTTTAATTCTTACACTTACTACATGGTGGTTAAGAAATCACTTATTGAACACCAATTAGAAGAGCAAAGGAGTAATCTACCTGTCAGATCCGTGGAGAAGGGAAGAATGCATGACCATACAAGAAAGAGAGAGCACTACAACATGTAAACTAGACAATTTGGATTATATTAAATTGAAAAGCTTTTACACAAATAAAATGGAATACAACCAAGATTAGAAGGAAAGCAGAAAGCTTGGAAACAATCTCTATAGCAAGTGTCTGTGATAAAGGCCTCATTTCTCAAATATGTAGAGATTGAACCAAATTCATAAGAATACAATCCATTCCCCAAGTGATACATGGTCAAAGAATATGAACAGGCAATTTTCAGATGAAGAAATCAAAGCTATCTATAGGCATGTGAAAACATGCTCTAATTAACTTTTGACTAGAGAAATGCAAATTAAAATAACTCTGATGTACCACCTTATACCTAACAGATGGCTAATATGACAAAAAAGGAAAATAATAAATGTCATAGAAGATGTGGGAAAATTAAGATACTAATGCACTGTTGGTGAAGTTGTGAATTCATCCAAACATTCTGGAAAGCAATTTGGAACTATGCCCAAAGGGCAACAAAATTGGGGATACCCTCTGATCCAGCAATGCCATTGCTAAGTCTATCTCTCAAAGAGATGATTAAAAAGGGAAAATGATGAATATGTACAAAAATGTTTATAACAGCTCTTTTTGTGGTAGCAAAATATTGGGAATTGAGGGCACGCTCATCAATTGGAGAATGGCTGAAAAAGCTGTGATATACGAAAGCAATGGAATACTATTGTGCGACAAGAAATGATGAACAGGCAGCTTTCAGAAAAACCTGAAAAGACTTGTACAAACTGATGCAAAGTGAAATCAGAAGAATCAAAAAAACATTGTACACAGTGTCAGCAACATTGTGTGATGATCAACTATGAATGACTCAGCAAAATATTGATCTGATACAAGTACAAAGGTCTCACAAAGGAAAATGTAATCCACATCCAGATAAAGAACTGATGAACTCTGAATGAAGATCCAAGCATACTTTTTCATTTACTTTGTGCTTTTTCATGTTTTTTTTCTTTTGATGTTTCTTTTTTTCAGCAACTGTGACTAATATTGAAATATTTTGCATGATATCACATGTATAACCTATGTCAAATTGCCTACCATTTTAGGAAAAGGGGAGGGGAGAGAAGGAAGGAATAAAAATTTGGAATGCAAAATCTTGTAAAGATGAATTCTAAAAATTATCTTGACAAGTAATTGGGGAAAAATAAAATACAATAAAAAAGAAATCACTTAATGTCTCCAAGTCGATTTGTCATCTGATAAATGGAAGGATTAATCTCCATGGTCTCTAATATCTTTTTCAGCTTTATAGTTCCATGATACTATTACATATAGCTCATCGATGGCTATGTCTATATCAGTTTATATCTATGTCAAATCTGCATCTCTCTCTGTATCTATACACATTTATATTTATAACTATCCCTATCTCTATAGATATATCATCTGTATTTCTATATCTCCTTCTATATCCCTCTCTCTTTCTCTCTCCCCCCAATGACCTGCACATATTCACATATTTATCCCTTCATATTTTTAAATCTATGGGAAAAATGGTATCAATACTAGACTTTTCTTGTTTAAAATAAGATAGGATCTGAAGAAGATTCTCATAACATTGCTCCTTGCATGTGCCACTCAGCACAGAAGGTCAGTTTCCACCCTGGAAGATTTCATTAGGATCCCAAAAAATGCTTTCGATAATCTGGAAAATGAAGCTGACTCTAAGATAATACTTAATGGGAACATGTGAAAATTGATACCCTTGGGTATAAAGAACAGACATTGAAAGGGGGCAGAAAAGCTTGAAAACTGTGTATCTGAGAAAATCCTTGGGGGTTCTCTTAGACCTCGTGAGATCATAGACCTAAAAGTAGAAGGAATTCTCTAGGTCATCTCCAACTGCTCTGTCATTGACAGACAATGAATCCCAAATAGAGGAAGCTCCATTTTCCAAGACACATGCACTGCGTAGAGCAGAGCCAGGACCTGAACCCAGGTGCATAGATTCCAAATACAAGGCTCACAGCCAGGACTAGTGAAAGATCACAATTTGTGCCCATAAGAACACCAGTTGGAGAAATTTGTCATCTTAAACTTGGAGAAGACTTTGAGGAAACAATAATTCTGTCTTCAATGATTTTGGGGGCTCTCACATGAAAGAGAGATTAGACTTCTTTACTGCTCTGTTCCAGAGAGTAGGAGAAAGTAGTGTAAGTCCCAATGTGTCAAGTTTAGGCAGGATCCAAGGAGAGCAGCTGGGTGGCACAGAGTATAGAGTGCTGAGTCGGAAGGCAGGAAGACCTGAGTTCAAACCCAGCCACAGATACTTACTAGCTATATGAACCTGGGCAAGGCACTTAATCCTGTTTGCCTCAGTTTCCTCTTCTATAAAATGAGCTGGAGAAAGAAATGGCAAACCACTCCAGTATCTTTCTCAAGAAAAATCCAAATGGGGTCACAAAGAGTCAGACACAATGAAAATGTCTGAATAGTAACAACAGGGACAGGCTCCCTTATAGTTAAGAGCTGCCCATAAAAACAATGTCCTCCTTCAGGAGGTAGGGGTTTCCTCATCATGTAGGGCATTAACCCAAAGCCTAGATTTATCCTTCCTTGTCAGGAAAGCTGGAGCAGAAATCAGCATCCAGGCTGGGGTTGGTCTGAATGCTCTCTGAGATCACTTCTAATTTAGAAGTTATTTTATTTTTTGAGACAGAAAACTGTCTTCAGGTTAAGATAGATAGTCACCCTTAGGACTTAGTGAATATAGAGCATTCTGTCCTGGCAGAGGAGTACTGTTATTCTGGAAGAACCACAACTGGAGAAAAGGATTAAGAAACTGGAAAGTGCTGTCCAATCAGCACATTCTCTGCCTTTCTTAAAGGGTTTAAGAACTTCAAACAAGACTGAGTACGGGATATTGGTGAAATCCAGCTGTCAGCCCCAGCTTGGGTCCCTCAGAGATAAAACTGGGCCAGAGGAATTAGGGGGAAAAAGGTAAGTCCACTTGGAGACTTTGATAGAAATGGATATTCTAAAACCCAAGGAGTGAGTCAAAGGCAATATGAAGTTGAATGATCCCAGTAAAGTTCATAAGACCTAGGGGCAGACAGGCCACCTGTGATGATACCTCCCTCATTTTATAGATGTGGAACCTGATGCCTAAAGAGATGATGAGACTTGATCTGGAGAATGTGGCTCAGAATCCCAGAGGTGAACTAGAACCAAGGGCCTTTGACTATCCAACCATTCGTCTTTCATGCCACACTGTATCTTAATTTCACTCATTTTCTTCAAAATTTTGAGGTCTATGGGTTTAAGGATTTCAAAAGGTGACTTCTTTCATTGGGTGGTTTTGGTCATTTTTGTTCTAACCAAACTTCATTTTAAAACAAATAATTTGAATTATTCGAAGTCCAAATTATCATTGCTTAGTATTTTAGGGGGAAAAAGGAACCAGTTGTCCTTTGTCTTAACTTCTCAATTCTCTTACATATTTACCATTCTTTCAGTTGTTGAGATTTGTAACCTTGGGATCACCTTTGACTCTTCTTACCCCCTAAGCACTCATGGCCAATCCAATCTGCTTAGGTCTACATCCAGAGTGCCTCTTAGAGCTGTCCCTTTCTATGACTCCTTACAACCTCCACCCCAGCTCAGTTTCTCATCACTTTTGCCTTTGGGTATTGCAAGAGCATTCTCATTTTTGGTCCTGCCTTCTGTCTCTCTGCTCTCCAAACCTTCTTTTCACAGTTGCCATGGTGATATTCCTAAAACTCATGTCTGACTATGCCACTCTCTAAATCAATAAACTCTAGTGCCTACTGATTACCTTCAGGATGAAATCTAAAAATCATTTATTTGCTATTTAAAGTTACTCACATCTGACGCTCTCCCTACCTTTCCAGTCTTGGTACACCTTACTCCCCTCCATGTGCTACATAGTTTAGCTGTGCTGCCCCCTCCCCCACCCTGTGATAGCTGACTGCTCTCCACATATGAATCCTGGTCTTGAATCTTAGTAAGCTCCCAGTAGCTACCCTCCATGGCCTCCATGCCTTCCTTCATGATCTCCAACTCCTGGCTTCCTTTAGGAGTCAGCTTCAATCTCATCTTTCCAAAGACACCTCTCCTCAGACCTTTCTCCTAACCCTAACTAATGCCTTCCTTCTGAAATAACCTTCAGTTTACACTGTAATGTACCTTGTCATTTTCATGTTGTCTCTGTCATTAGTATGTGAGCTCTTTGAGGGGAGAGGCCATATTGGCACCTTTCTTTCCATCCTTGGCATTGATCAAGTGCTTGGAAAACAGGAAATGCTGAATAAATGATTGGTGACTAAATTAGTGACAGGGGTCCTAGTAATTTGGTCCCACTCCCTCTGTATACTGCCCTCTATTCCTTCACCAATGTCCATACTATATATGAGTGCACATTGCATCCTTCAAAAATATTGTATTAGTTCTATGAAAGATTTGTGGGTGCAAGAATGAATTATTATGACTCAGATACAAAGCTGAGAAATAAGGAAGCAAATTTTCTCATGAAATAAGCCCGGGGAGATAATACTTAACAGGGGGAAAAAGGAAGAAAGAAAACTTGACTACTTCTGGATGCACCTACCTCCTGTTTCCTTCAGCATGACTGATCAAGGCTCTTACTGACACTCATCTTACATCAACTTCATATATCACTCAAGGGCAAAAGCCTTGAAAATGTGTCCAGTGTACAGAATGGAGGAGAAGGAGATGTGGTTTTGGCCAAGGTGATTTGATCCGTGTCTTTGATGCCAATGTGGGCTGTGTCCCTGACTGTATCCTCTTCTATATTTGATTTATTGACTTGTAGAAAGAGTATTAGATATTGTTCGCACTTCCCCTCTGGCATTATCACATTTAATCATTCCACGTAAAATGAGCAGAGCTCTAATGGGGAAAAACATTTTAATTAAAGGACTATATTCAATGTGAGTGCTGCAGGCTTGTGCCCAAACCTGGAGTCAGGGCATTCTGAACGGCATTAGGAACAAAAGTGAATTAATTCTCCCTACTTCTGTCTCTGATCTCTTAAGTCTCTCTGCATATTCCACGTTGAAGACAACAGGAGCTCCACTATAAACATGAAGTCTCTTGCTGGCACAAAAGACATATGTTACTCATTGTTACAGACACATGGAATCAATGGAACTCACACCAAGAGAAAGGGATTTGTCCTGGACCTTTTTTGATATAAGACTGCAGTCCAAACCACCTCTTCTCTTTAAAGCCTGACACCTTCGTTAGGGGAGAACATGTCTTAGTCAATCAAGAAAACTTTAGATGAAGTACAAAACATATTTGAAAACCCTTTGATGGAGTGAGCTGATGTCACACAAGCAGTCTGTTCCAATTGGCTGGGGAAATTTCTTCTACCACGTGGGAGCTACAAAAAAGCATTAACTCACTTAAGATTGAAATTCTTTCCAGAAATTGGAGCTTGTGCTATTCTAGCACATCCCTAATAAAGAACCACTTGGCTAGGTTTGGTGGAAGAAGATGCCTTTCCAGGTCTCCTTTCTATGCCTCCTTTTGACTTGTAAAGGACTTTGACAGCTTTAAATTGTCTAGATGATATTAAACCTTCCAATCTCCCCATTTGGGTTCTAAATGACTTCCTGGGATCAGTTGCATCTTTGGAAGCCAAGGAGAGACTGGATTCAGGACTGGATCCCAGAAAAAGAGACTCCCTCATACCTAAGGATGTATTCCTGAGCATCCAAGGAATGGGACAAAAGGATTTTCAGCAATTAGGAGTTGTGAAGTACCCCTTAGACACATGGTTCGCTAAGCTTAAATCCATTTCTCCTCTGTGATGTATGTATGAGGTGGAGAGTATGGCAGCTTTTTTTTTCTTTTTTGGTGGAGGAAGGGAGTCTTTATCAATTGTGTTTTTCATACAACTTTAGTAAAATATCTACACCCTTTCTAAAAAAATACCATGTCAGGCTGGATGACAATGATTCTCACCTGATAATCTTGAAAGGATAAATTGTATGTGCATGTGTAAGTGGGGGGATATGAGGCTTAAGATTTTGGGATTAGAGAATCATTTCTGAAGGATCAGTAGTATACTTAGAGGAAGATGAAGCCAAGCTATGGTGGCCCAAATTTTTTATGGCAGTAGGAGTTGAGATAATGATATTCAGAACTCACAAGGGCAACACTTCAATTCTCATTATTAAGTCCATCCTCCAATTTTCCCTCCTTGGCTCTGGGTTTTGGAATGTTTTGCTATATGAGTACTTGAAGTAACTCCAGAGCTGGGAAGATTCTGATCTTGGACATAGCAAAGGTTCTCCATGTGTAGGCATCTTGGTGGTTAAAGGCACAGTCATTGGCTTGGATTCAATAATTTGCTGTTCTTCAGTTGTTTTTCAGATGGGTTCTACTCTTTGTGACCCCATTCTGGATTTTCTTGGCAAAGATACTGGAGTAGTCATTTCCTTCTTAAGCTAAGGGAAACAGGGTTAAGTGACTTGTCCAGGGTCACACCGCTAGTGTCGGAGGCTAGATGTGAAGTCAGGAAGGTGAGTCTCCCTGATTCCAGGCATGACACTCTCTCTACTGTGCCACCTAGATGCCCCAGATTCATAAATATTTAAGTTCAAATCTGGCCTCAGACACTTAGTAGGTAAGTGACCCTGATTAAGCCACTTGTCCACTCTATAAAACAGGGATCATAATAGGTTTTACCTTGCAAGGTTGTTTTGAGGACCAAATTGGATAACATATATAAATCCCTTGGCAAACTTTAAAACAATATGTAAATGGCATTATTACTATTGTGACACTGATTCTTGATTGCTTACTGATTTAAGAATTTTGTTCATAATAGCAATAGCCATTGTAGTCAATTTCTAAAGGTTGAGATTTATAACTGTTTTGCATAGGCCTTGATAAGAAACTATTCATGTCACTCCAAGCACACCTGCCACTTGAAGGATATAAGTAAGATGAATGATGATTCCACCTGGTCATGGGATGTTTTTCCTAGCACTGAGTATCTGTAATACAAGGGTGTGGGGTTGGAGACTTTCCAAAGATATTGAGTAATTCTCTGTCCCAGGTATCATAGTATCAGGAAGACCCTTTTGCAAGTAAGCATAATTAAGAACCAATCACAGTCCTAGTTTAGTTGACATCAGTTGATATTATGTAATGGACTTACATAACCAGACTGTATATAAGGATTCTCTGATTGGAAAATATATCTCTCATCACTGAAGGGCCATTGACCTCCATTATTGGTAATTGCTAGCCATACCAATAAATAATTATGCTAAGATTTTTGTGCCTTAGTTTCCCTTAATCAGAGATTAATCACCATACTGTCATCATCGTCATCATCATCATCATCATATGAGGCTTATGGCCAAGGAAGCCATAGGACCATAATATTTTTCAAAGACCATATGTTGAATCACAGAGGAATGGAACTCTATACTAATAAAAAGAAACTTTTGCTGAATCATTGGGATCAGTTTATACTCTATCCCTACTTACCTTTGCTGCTTTGAAGAAATGGCTGGAAACATTGGCCCTAGAGCTGTGGCTTCCTCATGTCTTATGCATTCAGAAGTTGAAGGCTTATAGTTAACCTCTGGGCATCTTTCTCCAGTCATTTGCTCAGTAAACTGATAAAATAAACAATCTGGGTATGCACATAGCCTTGAAATCTAGAGTTTATAAGTCACCAGAGATGGATGACAGTGCTGGGGAATCTTCAGGTGTGTTAGTGAATGGGAACAGCAGAGGGTAAGAATAGGAATATGGTTAATGGAAAGAAATGGAAGGACTGGAATGGAAAACAACCAAGGCAGTGAAAATAAAGGGAAGAGAATGAGGAAAAAACAGCCATAGTATCACTGAAAGGAGACTTCTGACAACTCTCTAAAGATTTAAAGGGAACCTTACTTTTCCAACAATGGCATTAGCCTGTCTTGAAGGATGGATCAACACCAAGGATTCAAGTAGTTTATTTTGTGAGATCTACATGACTATAACATAAAGAGTTTCCCAATGGAATATGTGCAGGACGCTAAGTTGAAGGTATACAGAATAGTAGAGAGTCCTTATTTGTCTAGCTTAATACATATGGGAGGAATTATGGCATGCTAGAATGAACATTAGTTCTCCAAAATTGTAGATCTTTGGTTCAAATCCCACCTCTGACATTCATGATCATGGATAAGTTAGTTATTCTATCTGGGCCTCTCTTTCCTCATTAATAAAATAAAGAGGTTGAACAAAAGAGTTTCTGAGATTCCTTCCAGCCCTAAATCCATGACCTTGCAAGACCAGTTTTTAGTTTAACTCATGCCATCATCAGGTCTATGATCTTCTTTTGTCTTTCCCTGTATCCCTTGTGTCTGGAACAAAGAAAGCACTTAAGAAATATTAGTTGATTGAAGGTATCACAAAAAGTTTCAGAAGTGGAGTAGCCTCTACAGATAATATTCTATTGTGGAAAAACACCACAACAATGTATCCATGACATGATCATTCACTCTTTGCTTCAAGAGTTTCAATCAGCATCACAAGGGGCAAGTATTATCTTCAGAGACCATCTATTCCACCTGTGGGTAGCTCTTGTTACCAGAAGGTTGTCACTCTCCTCTCTCATAAAGCCCAAACTGGCCTCTTGGGAATTAGAATCCATCCATCCCATTTCTCCCATTTGGATCCAAGTAGAATGAATCAATTTCTGCTTCTATATTGAGCATCTTCCAATATGGCTTTCATGCTCTGGTCCTCATGTAATGTAAGCTGGAGGTTCTCCACCACTCTTGTTGTTCTTCCCTAGATAGCAATCAATCAACAAGTATTTATTAATCCCTCTTGGGTCACAGTCCTGACTCTCTGGTCTTTTCCTACTGTATCGTGTAAAGTTCTTCATCCTGGAAGTTCACTCTATCTCAGAGTCTCTCATATTGGGAGCCTTCTCTGCCACCCTGTACCCCAGCCTTTTTCTCTGATTGGCTTTTCCCTTATTGAATCTCCATGTTAAGGAGGATGATACACAGACCAGCTATATCTTCATTCGTTTCTAGGTTGTACTCCTGAGTCTCTGGACTTTCTCTACTATATCCCCCATGTGTGTACATTTTTCCTTCTGCTAGGTCCTATCACTTTACAAGCTTCAAGGTAGGAACTTTCTTTTTGTTTGTATTTCCCTTTCCAGGGCTTAGGAGAGTACCTGGAACACTGTCAGCACTTAATAAATGCTTCTTGCCTTAACTTGATGTACTGTTTACCAGGCACTGTGCTAGGTGCTAAGATTCCAAATACAAATAATGAAATAATCTCTACTCACAAGGACCTTATATTTAATAGAAGAAACAACAAGTACAGATTTTCAGCAATAGGTTGAGGAAACATCTTAAGGCAGTTCAGCACCGTGTCATTTCCACTGGCCTTCTCCAAGGACAGCCCCAGCTGCAACAACTGTCCTTCAAGCTGTCATTTCCCATCCTGGAGGCAGTTGGCTTCCTGTTTTGGGACTCCACTGCTTCTGGGAACTTCAGGATGTTTCAGGATGATTTATGCTCAAGAAGCAGGACAGTCCATCTCTTTCATACACTGCAAGGCATGCATATGGATGAGCCAAGCAGGCAGGCTATCCCCCAAACACTGACAGAAATACCAGTGAAGCACGCTAAATAAATCTGGAATGTTGTTCCCTATGGATACCTAATTCTTTCTTTTTTCTCTCAATGGATCTGGGAATTGGAATGGAGGAAAGCTGGGTCAGATTTTCATGTTCCACAGATGACAATTCCATCCATTTATTTCTGCTTTCAGTGGCTTCCCTGAAAATGAATTCTTCAAGTTTAGCTCATCAGACTGAGACCTACCTCAAGGTCAAGCAGATTCCTCTGAGCCCTGGTAGGGGCCAGGAGAAGGAGAGCTCCTCAAATTTTCAATTTGGCAAAGAGTCTAAACAGAGGATTAATCTGTGGTATCAGCACTTGTTTGTCTGCACAGGGAAAAGAAAACAAAACATAGAGATAATGACAGGTTTCAATTCTCCCCACCTCTCCAAAGAGATCCTGGCTGCCTACATATATAAATCATAAGATTTAGAGGCAGAAAGGAATTTTGGGATAATTTTCTTCAACACTTCCAATTTATGGATGAAGAAATTAAGGTCCAGACTGAGAGACAAAGGGTTTTCTTCAAGTTCAGAGCTGATATTTTAAAAATCAGGGTTTCTGATTATCCAAGATCTTTTGCACTATGGCATGCTAATTCTGAAAATGTACAAGAGTAAAAAAGTATTTCATAGTCCTTACTGTGAATTCTTATCCTTTTTTTAAACTAGAAATATGACTTCATCAGTGCAAAGAGCCCTGGATGAACAAACCGCCTGTACCATAACAAGTCATTCAATATCTGTTCTGTGACTTAGAGGATTAACAATGTGTCCAGGGCCTTGAGAGGTTATATCCCTCACCTGGGGTCACATAGTCAGCATATGTCAGAGATGGGAATTGAGCCCTGGTCTTCTGACTCAGAGGTTGGATCTCTTAGCCAGCTCAGGCACCTGTTACAGCTGCTGTGAAGGGAAGGGGTTTTAACATAACAGAGGAGCATGTCTAACAAAAAAAAAGATATAAAAAGATAATTTTCACTACATGAAATTGAGAAGCTTTAGCATAAGCAAAATTAACAGAACCAGAATTTAAAAATAAATGCTCTACTAGAGAAAAAATAAAAGCTTTATTAAATATTTCTTATAATGGACTGGGTGTAACAGGAGCTAACAGAAATATAAGACCAAAGGGCATGAGCCAGTAGATAAATAATCTTTTGAAAGTATCAAAAATACAAATACAAACTGTTAAGATACATAAGAAAAACTGCAGCAGAGCATAGATGGTGAAGAAAAGGCAGAGATTCACCTGAGCTCTCCCCCAAAACCTTTCAATAATACCTCAAAACAAATTCTGGAGCAGCAGAACCCACAAAATGAAGCCATTTTCCATCCTAAGACATCCTAGAAAGTTGTCAGGGAAGGTGTGTTGTGGAAGGGTGAGAGTGAAATATGGTTCAGTGCAGGCTGTGCTCCAGGAAACCAACAGTTGCCCTTGGGGGGTGACTGAATCAATGATGGCAGTGGTTATTTCTGGATCTGTCAGGTTGCAGACATTAAGGGGGTCAGATAACTGGTCAGAAGGAAATTATAGGGTTTCTTTTGCTAGCATGGGAGTCAGGACTCTGCTGCATTACCCTTACTTGGATTTGGGTTGCAGGCTGGGTCTCAGTCCAAGAGCAAGGAGGAGCACTAGCACACCAGAGATTGAAGCTGCAGGGGATCTGGGACCTGGTCACAGTTCCAGGGAGGAAAAGAGTTCTTGCACTCTGTCACAAATGAGAGCAAAGGGTGATAGAGTAATAAACACACCTCTCCCTAGATTATAGCATCTTGGAAGAAACAAAAAGTTACAGGTCCCCAGAATTATCTCTGAAAACAACTGCACAAAAGAACTGAAGCTTGGGCCAGTGCCCCCTCCACTCTGGAAACAAAGCTCCACTTTAGCATAGAGTTAGACATCAAGAAATAGACTGAAAAAATGAACAAACAGCAGAAAAAAAATATCCTGACTATAGGAAGTTACTATTGTAGCAAGGGAGATCAAAGTGCATACTCAGAAAAGACAAGAAAGTTAAAATTACTACACCCAAAGCCTCAAAGAAAAATATGAATTGGTCTTAGGCCATGGAAAAGCTCAAAAAGTATTTTAAAAATCAAATAAGAAAAATAGAGGAAAAATTGGGAAGAGAAATGGAAGTGAGGTAAGAAAATCATAAAAAAAAGAGTCAACAGGTTGGTAAAGGAGGGACAAACATATTGAAGAAAATAACACTTTAGAAAACAGAATACAACAAATGAGTAGGAAAAAAAAGATATACAAAAATTCACTGAGGAGAACTCCTTAAAAAGTAGAATTGGCTGAATGGAAAGCGAGGTACAAAAGCTCACCAAACAAAATAATTCCTTTAAAATTATAATTAAGCAAGTGAACGCTAATGGAAGCAATAAACCAAAATCAAGAGAATGAAAAAAATCAAATAAAATGTAAACCATCTCATTGGAAAAACAGTGGACTTGTAGAATAGATCCAGGAGAACTAATTCAAGAGTAATTGGACTACCTGAAAGCCATGATCAATAACAGAGCCTAGACATCATCTTTCAAGAAATTATCAAGGAAAACTGCCCTGATGTCTTAAGGCAATGGGTAAAACAGAAATTGGAAGAATCGACTAATCACCTTCTGAGAAATTTCCCAAAATAAAAACTCTCAGGAATATTATAACCAAATTCCACAGTTGGCAGTTCAATGAGAAAGTGTTGCAAGTAGCCCAAAAGAAACAATTCATATATTGTGAAGCCAAAGTCAGGATCACACAAGATTTAGCAGTTTCTACTTAAAGAATAAGTGGGCTTGGAATGTCATATTCCAGAGAGTAAAGGAACTAAGATTACAACCCAGAATCACCTACACTGCAAAAGTAAGTATAAACCATCAAGAATAAACATGGATATTCAAGGAAATAGAATACTTTCTTATTTTTGTTTAATTTATTTAATATATTTAGTTTTCAGCATTTTCACAAGCGTTTGAATTACAAATTTTCTCCCCATTTGTACCCTCCTGCCCACTCCAAGATGGCATATATTCTGCTTGCGCCATTCCCCAGTCAGACCTCCCATCTGTCACCCCACTCCCCTCCCATCCCCGTTTCCCTTCTTCTCTTGTAGGGCAAGATAAATTTCTATGCCCCATTTCCTGTGTATCTTATTTCCTAGTTGCATGCAAAAACTTTTTTCTTTGTTGTTGTTTTTGAATGTCTGTTTTTAAAATTTTGAGTTCCAAATTCTCTCCCCTCTTCCCTCCCCACCCACCCTCCCTAAGAAGGCAAGCAATTCAACATAGGCCACATGTGTATCATTAAGCAAAACCCTTCCACTATACTAATGTTGTGAAAGATTAGCTATGTTTTGCTCTTTCCTAACCTATCCCCCTTTATTGAATTTTCTCCCTTGACCCTGTCCCTTTTCTAAAGTGTTTGTTTTTGATTACCTCCTCTCCCCATCTGCCCTCTCTTCTATTGTCCCCCCTTTTTTATCTTCTTCCTCCTTCTTTCCTGTGGGGTTAGATACCCAATTGAGTGTGTATGGTATTCCCTCCTCAGGTCAAATCTGATGAGAGCAAGATTTACTCATTCCTACTCACCTGCCCCCTCCTCCCTTCCTACAGAAACACTTTTTCTTGCAACTTTTATGAGATAATTTACCTCATTCTATCTCTCCCTTTCTCCCTCTGTCAATATATTCCTCTCTTATCCCTTAATTTGATTTTATTTTTTTAGATATCATCCCTTCATATTCAACTCACCATATGCCCTCTGTGTGTGTGTATACACACATACCCCCATATGTACATATACACACACCTACAAATATACATACACACATATGTATATATATGTATACACACACACACACACACACATATATATATGCATATTCCTTTCAGCTACTATGATATTGAGGTCTCATGAATCATACAGATCATCTTTCCATGTAGGAATGTAAACAAAACAGTTCAACATTAGTAAGTCTCTTATGATTTCTCTTTCTTGTTTACCTTTCCATGCTTCTCCTGATTCTTGTGTTTGAAAGTCAAATTTCCTATTCAGCTCTGGTCTTTTCACTGTGAAAGCTTGAAAGTCCTCTATTTTATTGAAAATCCATATTTTGCCTTGGAGCATGATACTCAGTTTTGGTGGGTAGGTGATTCTTGGTTTTAATCCTAGCTCCATTGACCTCCAGAATATTGTATTCCAAGCCCTTTGGTCCCTTAACATGGAAGCTGCCAGATCCTGTCTTATCCTGACTGTTTCTCCACAATATTCAAATTGTTTCTTCCTGGCTGCTTGCAGTATTTTCTCCTTGACCTGGGAGCTCTGGAATTTGGAAACAATATTCCTAGGAGATTTCTTTTTGGGATCTATTTGAGGAGGTGATCGGTGGATTCTTTCAACTTCTATTTTACCCTCTGGCTCTGGAATATCAGGGCAGTTCTCCTCGATAATTTCTTGAAAGATGATATCCAGACTCTTTTTTTCATCATGGCTTTCAGGTAGTCCAATAATTTTTAAATTATCTCTCCTGGATCTATTTTCTAGGTGAGTAGTTTCTCCAATGAGATATTTCACATTGTTTTCCACTTTTTCATTCCTTTGATTCTGTTTTATAATATCTTGATTTCTCATAAAGTCATTAGCTTCCACTTGCTCCAATCTCATTTTTAAGGTAGTGTTTTCTTCAGTGGTCTTTTGGACCTCCTTTTCCATTTGGCTAATTCTGCCTTTCAAGGCATTCTTCTCCTCATTGGCTTTTTGGAGCTCTTTTGCCATTTGAGTTAGTCTATTTTTTAAAGTGTTGTTTTCTTCAATTTTTTTCAGTATTTTTTTGGGTCTCCTTTATCAAACCATTGACTTGTTTTTCATGGTTTTCTCGCATCATTCTCATTTCTCTTCCCAATTTTCCTCTTCTTCTCTAACTTGCTTTTCCAAATCCTTTTTGAGCTCTTCCATGGTCTGAGACCAGTTCATGTTTTTCTTGGAGGCTTTTGGTATAGGCTCTTTGACTTTGTTGACTTCTTTAGGCTGTATGTTTTGGTCTTCTTTGTCACCAAAGAAAGATTCCAAAGTCTGAGACTGAATCTGAGTGCATTTTTGCTGCCTGGCCATATTCTCAACCAACTAACTTGACCCTTGAGTTTTTCAGTGGGGTATGACTGCTTGTATACTAAAGAGTTCTATGTTCCACGTTTGGGGGGGGGGATGTGCCAGCTCTGCCACACCAGCACTGCTCCTTCCCCAAGAACCCCCAACCCGGACTGGTCTTAGATCTTCAGCAGGCTGTGCACTCCTGCTCTGAGATCTGCCACTTAATTCCTCCCACCATGTGGACCTGGGGCCAGAAGTAACTGCAGCTGTAGTTCTGTAGCTGCACCTGCCGAACCTCGAACTCTGTCACCCCCGCAGCTTTTCCCACTAACCTTCTCTGTTGTCTTTGGTGTTTGTGGGCTAAGAAGTCTGGTAACTGCCACAGCTCACTGCCTCCAGCCTGCTGCTGGTTTCGTTGGTCCTGCCGCCGCCCATGCTGAGCTCCACTCTCCTCTGCTCCGTGCGTGATAGACATCATCCAGTGACCATCCAGGTTGTCTTGGGCTAGATCCCTGCTTCCCTCTGCTATTTTGTGGGTCCTGCAGTTCTAGAATTTTTTCAGAGCCATTTTTTAGAGTTTTTTCAAGGGACCTGGCGGAGAGCTCAAGCAAGTCCCTGCTTTTCAGCCACCATCTTGACTCTGCCCCTGAAATAGAATACTTTCAAGTATTCCTCATGAAAAGACTATTTCTTAAATAGAAAATTTGACTTTCAAATACAAGACTCAAGAAAGGGGTAAAAAGATGAATACATAATCTTACTGAAGGTCTCTCATAAGGTCTGTCAGATTCCTATAAAAAAGTGAATTTGAGCAGATTTGAGAGAGTTAGAAACTGCAAGCAGTTGGAGTGGGGCAAATTTCCAAGCCGGGAGAGTCTGAAAGGCCGAAGGAATGAATCTGTAGGCATGGAGAGCGCTCGGCGTGTGGAGCTGCTCCAGACAGCACCAAAGCAGAAGCAGCTGGCCGGGAAACCCACGTGGGAGACAGGCTGGGAGAAAGCTGTGTGGCTGAAACCGGCAGAGATTCCCCAGACCTCTGAAAACAGGATGGCAGTCTGTGGAAGCCACAAGAGGCAGCACAATGCCACCAGCCGTGAGACATCAACTCCTGATGCTTGCAGCCCAAAGGTATGAAAGGTGATTTCTTGAACTTCCAGGAGACATAATGGCCAGGTAAATGGCTCTCATCCCTCCCCCCACCCCCAGAAAAAAAAAAAAAACATTGGAATAGAGGAGATAGAATTGGGTCTTCAGTGGCCAAGTAGTAGAAGTTTCTGAGTCCCAGAGGGGCAGAGCCAGCAGGGGTCAACATCAGGAGCCCAGAAGTACACTTGCTCCCCCAGGGGAAGTGCCAGACACCAGCTCAAATGACAAAGAACTGAGATCATTGCTGAAGAGCAACAGTGCTAGAGAGCAGCCCTAGGTGAACAGACCTCAGGCAGCCAGAACCCTCCCCCACACCTCAGGAAACTGAAAGCTATAATTCACAAAGCCAACAACTATACTCACAATCCCCAGAATAAGAAAGCTGGGACAGAGAGCGCTGAGCCCCAAAAGCAGAAAAGGCTAACCAACATGAAGAAAAACACAAAAACACCGAGGACCATTGATTCTTTTTATGGAGACAGGCATGATCAAAATACCAATTTGGAAGAGGACAGCAATGACACTATACCCACATCTGATACATCAAAAGGTAATGTGAACTGGTCTCCAGCCCAAAAAGCATTACTGGAAGAGCTAAAGGAGGATTTTAAAAACCAAATTAGGGAGGTAAAAGAAAAAATGGAAAAAAATCCAATGATTTAAATCAAGTCCCTAAAGAATCAAATTGGTGAAATGGCTACAGAGATTCAGAATCTAAATAGAGAAAATGACACCCTGAGAGGTAAAATCAACCAGTTGGAAAAGGAGACTCAAAAGCAAAATGAAAACACTAACTCATTAAAAATTAGAGTTGAGCAAGTGGAAGCTGATAGATCTATGAGGCATCAAGAAGTAGTAAAACAAAATGTAAAGAATGAAAAAATAGAAAAAAATGTGAAATATCTGATTTGGAAAACAACTGACCTGGAAAAAATATCCAGGAGAGACAATTTAAGAGTCATTGGTCTACCAGAAATCCAAAATAAAAAAATAGCCTTGACAGTATCTTTGAGGAAATTATCAAAGACAACTGCCCAGAGGTCCTAGAACCACAGGGCAAAATAGTCATTGAAAGAATTCACCAATCACGCCCTGAAAGAGATCTCAAACTGAAAACACCAAGAAATATTATAGCCAAATTTCATAATTAAAAGTCAAGGAGAAAATACTGCAAGCAGCCAAAAAGAAACAATTCAAATATCGTGGAACTACAGTCAGAATCACACAGGATTTCTCAGCTTCAACCTTGAAAGATGGAAGAAATTGGAATGTGATATTCTCAAGGGCAAAGGAGCTGGGACTACAACCAAGGATGAACTACCCAGCAAATCTAAGCATAATTTTTTCAGGCAAGGAGATGGACATTCAATGAAATAAGGGAATTCCAGACCTTCCTGATGAAAAGACCAGAACTCAATGGAAAAATTCATCTCCAATTATAGAACTCAAGAGAGACATAAAAAGGTAAACGGGGGAAAACCCCCAGAATAAAATAACTTATATAAGGATAAAAAACATAATTAAGAGATGTAAAGGGAGGGCTATGAGAGAAGAGGTAAGGAGGTAGTAGAAAAGGGTAAATTACACCAAATGAAAAGGCACAAAAACACATTTCAGTAGAGGGAAAGAAGGGAGGGAGAAGAGCAGTATTTGAGCTTCACTGTCATCTGATCTGCTTCAAGAAGGGAATAATCCTTGCCCTGGGGTTCCAAGAGCCTGAGAGGGACAGCACCAGACGCGGACAGCTTTCTCACGGGATCCGGAACCAGAACCTGAGCAAAGACCTGCTTTTTTTTCCCTTGTGCGCCCTTGTGTTCCCAAGACTGTTTTTCCTGAATTTTTATTATGTTCCCTCTGCTTACTTACAATTAGTTTACAATTTCTGCCCATCCCTAGGGATGTCCAAATACAGAAAAGGGAAAACCTGACTCCACCTAGATAGGGATTTTAGAACTTCACCCTGTGGAAAATAGAGTTTTTTCCATACCTTTAATTGGTCTTTAGGTGAAACTTTCAGTTTGCCTTTGACCAAAAAAAGGGGGAAATGTGGGACATTTTATACCATTTTTTAAATTTCTGGAGTGCAGTACCCAGGGAGGCTCCTTGGATTCTTCTTGAGTCTTCCAACTAGGTCTGGCCTTCCCCTGGGGCCAACGACCTAGCATTCCTTTTATTGTCACCCCTGCTTAGCGTTTTTGGTTGGCCTCCTAATTTTTATTGCTATGCCCCATCAGGTCGTTCCTTTTTCAAGGATTTGAAATCCCCCATGAGAAAAAAAGTGGGGAATGTAATACAAGGAAAATTAGGAACCCCTGAGAAACCCCTAGCTACTGACAAGCACCCCCAGAAAGAATGGACTCAGATATCTTTGGCATTTAGCAAACTCCCTGGGACTCCATGACTCCTCCAAGGAATCTCAATAGATAGGACCATCTCACTGAAGGATAACCTGGCATATCCTTTCTAGCAGATATCCCTGGGGCTCCGTGACTCCACCAAGGAATGTAAATGAGATTATCCCACTAGTACGATAACCTGACTGAATCTTTTGATCAGCCAGGAAATTTGTTACTGTTCCACCCCCCCACTCTGTACCCACATATCCTATATAAGCCAAGCCATCACCCCAACACATTTGCCATTGATTTGTGGTGCCATACCCCAATGGCCACCGGCTAATATATTCTCCACTTAAAACTTAAAAAAAAAAAAAGAAGGGAATAACATACCCTGGTAAGTATAGAAATCTAACTTGTCCTGCAGGAAGTAGGAGGGGAAAGGGGAAAAAAGGGAAGGGGTGGTCAGAAGGGAGGGGAGAAGTAGCAAGTGGGAAATGGTAAGATAAGGGAGGGGAATAAAGAGCGAGGGTAAACTGAGGAAGGTGGCGGTTAAAAGCAAAACTTTGTTGAGGAGGGGAAGGGGAAAGGGAGACATAAAAGCATAAACAGGGGGAAATAGGATGGAGAAAAAGACACAGATAGAAATCATAACTCTGAACGTGCAGGGGATGAATTCTCCCATAAAATGGAAGCAGAAAGCAGAATGGATTAAGAACCATAATCTCACAATATGCTGTTTACAAGAAACACATTTGAAACAGGGAGATACACACAGGGTAAAGGTAAAAGGTTGGAGTAAAATATATTGTGCCTCAGCTAAATTAAAAAAAAAATCAGGTGTAGCAACCCTAATCTCAGACAAAGCATAGATTTAATTAAAAGAAATAAGGAAGGTCACTACATCCTGCTGAAAGGCACCATAAACAATGAAGCAATATCATTGTTTAACATATATGCACCACGTGGTATGGGATACAAATTCTTAGAGGAGAGGTTAAGGGAGTGACAGGAAGAAATAGACAGCAAAACTATAATATTGGGAGACCTCAACCTCCCCCTTTCTGAACTTGATAAATCTAACCTCAAAATAAATAAGAAAAACGTTAAGGAGGTAAACAGAATTTTAGAAAAGGCAGATATGATAGACCTCTGGAGAAAACTGAATGGGGATAAAAAGGAATATACTTTATTCTGAGTGGTACATGGCACATATTCAAAAATTGACCATGTACTAGAGCATAAAAACCTCACAATCCAGTGCAGAAAGGCAGAAGTAGTCAAAGTATAATTTTCAGATAATAATGCAATAAGAATTATTTGTAACAAAGAACCATGGAAAAATAAGCTAAAAATTAATAGGAAACTAAATAATCTAATTCTAAAGAATGAGTGGGCCAAAGAACTAATCAGAGAAACAATTAATAACTTCATTCAAGAGAATGACAATAATGAGACAACATACCAAAACTTATGGGATGCAGCAAAAGCACTTCTTAGGGGAAGTTTTATATCTCTAAATGCTTACATAAATGAAATAGGGGAAAAGGAGATCAATGATTTGGGTATATTGCTGAAAAAGCTAGAAAAAGAGCAAATTGAAAATCCCCAATTAAATGCCAAATTAGAAATACTGAAACTCAAAGGAGAGATTCATAACATTGAAACCAAGAAAACTATTGAATTAATAAATAAAACAAAGAGCTGGTTTTATGAAAAAAACCAATAAAATTGATAAAACTTCGGTCAATTTGATTTAAAAAAAAGAAGAAAATCGAATTATCAGTATCAAAAATGAAAAGGGTGAGTTCACCTCTAATGAAGAGGAAATCAGAACAATAATTAGGAATTTTTTGCCAAATTGTATGCCTATAAATTTGCCAACCTTAGAGATATGGATGAATATCTACAAAAACATAAATTGCCCAGTTTAGCAGAAAAGGAAGTTAAATTTCTAAATAACCCCATCTCAGAAAGAGAAATTGAGCAAGCCATCAATGAACTCCCTAGGAAAAAATCTCCAGGGCCAGATGGTTTTACATGTGAATTCTATCAAACATTTAAAGAACATTTAATTCCTATACTTTGTAGACTATTTGGGAAAATAGGTGAAGAAGGAGTCCTACCAAATTGTTTTTATGATACAAATACGGTACTAATACCCAAACCAGGTAGAGTCAAAACAGAGAAAGAAAATTATAGACCAATTTCCCTAATGAATACTGATGCAAAAATTTTAAATAAAATTTTAGCAAAAAGATTGCAGCAACTGATCACGAGAATAATACACTATGACCAGGTAGGGTTTATTCCAGGAATGCAAGGCTGGTTCAATATTAGGAAAACTATTAGCATAATTGACCATACCAACAACAAAAGTAGCAGAAACCATATGATCTTCTCAATAGATACAGAAAAAGCCTTTGACAAAATACAACACTCATTCCTGTTAAAAACACTAGAAAGCATAGGAATAAATGGAGCCTTCCTTAAAATTATAAATAGTGTCTACCTGAAACCATCAACAAGCATTATTTGTAATGGGGATAAGCTAGATGCATTCCCAATAAGATCAGGGGTGAAACAAGGATGTCCATTATCACCCCTACTATTCAATTTGGTACTAGAAATGTTAGCTGTAGCAATAAGAGAAGAAAAAGAAATTGAAGGAATTAGAATAGGCAAAGAAGAAGCTAAATTATCACTTTTTGCAGATGATATGATGATTTAGAGAACCCTAGAGAATCAAGTAAAAAACTACTTGAAATAATAAACAACTTTAGCAAAGTTGCAGGATATAAAATAAACCCAAATAAATCCTCAGCTTTCCTATACATTACTAACAAACCCCAACAGCAAGAGATAGAAAGAGAGATTCCATTCAAAGTTACTGTAGACACTATAAAATATTTGGGAGTCTATCTGCCAAGACAAACCCAGGGCCTATATGAACATAACTATGAAACACTTTCCACGTGAAAAAAGTCATATCTAAATAAATGGAAAAATATCAGTTGCTCATGGTTAGGCTGATCTAATATAATAAGAAAAGATCCGTGTGTACAAAAATATTTATAGTGGCTCTTTGTGTAGTAGCCAAGAATTGGAAATCAAAGGGATGCCCATCAATTGGGGAATGGCTGAACAAGCTGTGGTATATTAAGGTAATGGAATACTATTATGCTATAAGAAATGAGGAAGATATGGACTTCATAACAACCTGGAAAAACCTACACGACATAATGCTGAGTGAGTGGAGCAGAGCCTGGAGAACGTTATACACAACCACAGATATATGGATTCTGTGAGGACTAACCCTGACAGACTTTGCTCGTCTCAGCAACACAAGGTATAAAGACAATTCCAAAGGACTCACGATGTAGAATGCTATCTACATCCAGAGAAAGAACTATGAAGTATGAATGCAGATTGAGGCACACTTCATGATAGCGTCTTTTTCCCTTTTTTTTTCTTTTTCTCTGTTTTGCTTTTGGGTTGTTTTTTTTTCCTTTGGCTCTGTTTCTTCTTTCTCATGATTCATTTCATTGGTCATAATTCTTCTACATAACTTGACTACTGTGTAAATTAATTCAATGCGAAGTTATACGTGGAAGTTATATGGGATTCCATGCCGTCTTGGGGAGGGAGTGAGGGAGGGAGGAAGGGAAGAAAATCTGGAACTCAAAATTATGTAGAACCGTGTGCTGTAAACTAAAAATAAAAAAAAAAAATTAAAAAAAAGAAAGGGGTAAAAAGGTAAATAGACAAGATATGTATGTGTATATTTGCAAACAAGTAAAAGAAGAAAACCAACATAGCCCCAAACAAGAGATATGAGAATCCATGACCCCCACTTCATTACTGAGGTACCAGCCTATTTTGCCATGTACACATAGTTTGGCTTGACTTCTCCCACTCTTTTCTTATTCTTTGTCATACAGAATATCACTCTTCAGGTCATGAAAAAATGATAAAATCGGGATATATGGGTAATGTAAAAATGAAAGATTTCAATAAAAATACTTTTAAAATTAATGATCAATCAGTTGACCAAAGAGTACCTTCCCAAATCTTTTTTTCGTTCGAAGGTTGTACCAATACACACACACACACACACACACACACATGCAATCATCCATAGATTCCAACTTTAGCATAGGTTTTCCTTATTGAACATTTTCTCAAACCTTTGGAACATATCTTTGTTTTTTCTCTCCTACACTAACTCCCCCCACTCCTTCCTGGGGCACAAGTGCTATGCTTGGCACAAAGGTCACTTTAAATATTGATCTCTGGACTACTGACTAAGATTTCAGGTCTTTGAATTCTGAGCTGGAAAGGGTTAGAGAGAGTCTACAGGGGGCAATATGCCAGATGTCAACTAGGGAAACAAATACAGTCCCTGACTTCAAGCAGTTTGTCTCCTATTATGTGACTTGCCCAAAACTTCTCAAGTAAGAAGCATAAGAAGAAAGTTTAAGCCCAGATCCTTTGGCTCTAAATCCAGCCTTCTTTCTAGGATTTTAGACCTATGACCAAAGGGAAAAAAGAACATCCACCAAAACATTCATCTAACGCAATCAGTCTTTGCAATGTCAATTTCCATGTCATTAATTGGAGACTATTATTTTTACTCCTTGAAAATGAAAAAAAAAGTATATATGTTTATATGTGTGTGTACATGTGCATATATGTATACACATGTGTTTGTATATATGTATATATACATATATGTGTATGTATATATACATATATACATATATATACTCACACACACACATATATATATATGTATATAAAATCTGATGATAGAAAGAACGTGTTTTCTAGATATTAGATCCGCCTGCTGATGAGTTGTTTATTTAGTCCAGTATGACCCCTGGGTCTCCTTTACATATCTTTGTATTCATTTAGAAGATATTCATGCTATCATTGTTAGAATCACTGAGTATTAGGCTTGATTCCACCGCTAACACCCCATTTGTCCCTAACCTTCTCTGAGCCATAACTTTCACTTTTGTTTAATGAAGGTTTGGGATCATGTGGGCTCCAAGATTGCTTCTGGCTCTGCCAGTATACATTACTGAATGAGGCATCTCATGTGACTTAGTCTCCTTTAAGGTAAACAGCAAATTCTGAGAATCCCAAAATGAGCCAAATAAGAACCAGGGCATTTTGTGCTGCAAGCTGCACTCTACTAACTCTCAGAATTAACATTAGCTAAAGCATTAAAGTCAATTTCTTATTAAAATCTTTGCATGCTCTGCTTTTCAATTGCTTTGCTGAATCTGTCATTAGTCGAGTCATAAAAAAAGATATTACAAGTGAAAAGGGAATGGACAATGTCTTTCTTTTTCTTTTTTTCAAGACTTCATATTGCCTTTTTAGTTTATTGAATGTGCCACCTTTCTGTATTAACTTGCATCTAGACACAGCCTTGATAACATGTCAATCACATGTCAGGATGTCAGAAGAACTGCTGCACCAAAATTGCAGACTATCTGAGATGGAAAGGGCTTTATAAGCCATTCAATCCACCTATTGTACTGGTGCCCAGCAATGTCCAAAAACTGACTGATGATTGACTAATAACAGTGATCAAATCACATTGATATAATAGGAACCAAATATAGACCGTGTTAATTCCAGACTGAACCAAGGCATTATTTTTTGAAGTAGCACATTCTCCCTCCCTCCTGACCACTCAGTTCCTGAACATACTTTCTTCCAACAGCTACTCTCTGCTTCACTGCAGCCACCCAGAAAGGTGGTTATATCTTCAAACTTACTGTCATCCACAAATATACCATCTCCATGTTCAAGAATTCTGAAATCTCTTTATCTGACCGTAACCTACTGGATTTTCTCTTCTCCCCCTGACTTCCCTTCCATAAATCTAATCTTTATCCACCATAATCTCCAATCCCTTGACCCCTCAATTCTCCCCCAGGCCATATCACATGCACTGAGCACTCTTCTCTTTTCCTCACCTTGACCCCTTGTTGAACCAATTCAACTCCACACAGCCATCCTTTCTTGAAACCCCTGCCCCCCTATCATATCACAGATTACATCTAGCCATGCCTCAGTCTTGGATCACTTTCACCATTCATAAACTTGGCACCTATATACTGCTGCTGAATAAAGGTTGAGAAAATCGTGCAACTGTTCTGGTTGGATCCATTACAAATTTATGTCATACGATTTCAACTGGGCCCTCACTGTTACTTGTCAATCCTACTGTATCTTCCTAATCAATCTACCATCTCATTCTTCACAGTGGCTCTTACAAATCTTTTCATTCCTCTTCAAACTATTCATGGCTTCTCCTCCCCCTGCCCATGCTGCCAGATGAGAACCTCATATTTTACAGAACAAATTGAGGCCATTTGCCATGAGCTCCTTCTCCCTTTTTTTTCTTCTATTATATTTCAGATGCTTTTACCCCTTTCTCCTCCTTTCTTCCTGTTTCACATGATGAAGTGTCCTTACTCTGTACCAATGCCATCCCCTCTCCTTTTTCAAGTGATCCCATTCCATCCCATATCCCAACAGCTTTTCCCTTGTTATCCCTACTCTCTCATTTTTTTTCAATCTCTCCTTCTCTACAAGTTCATTTCCTACTGTCCACAAACATGATTACTTGTCCATTCAAAAAAATAAAAACTCTCACTTGATCCTTCAATTCTTCTTAAGTATTATCCTATTTGTCTTTTGTGGCTGAACTATTCCAAAAGACCATCTACAATAAGCACTTCCATTTTCTCTCCTCCCACTCCCTTCTTAACCCTTTATCATTTCACCAAAACTATTCTCTCAAAAGTTACTGTTACTGATTGACAAGTCTAACAACCTTATTCTCAATCCTTACTTCCCTTGACCTCTCTAAGTCTTTATTGATCACTCTCCTCCTTGATGCTCTCTTCTCTCTAGGTTTTTGGACACCCCTCTCTCTTCATTGTCCTCCTAGCTCTCTGACTAGTCCTACTTTATCTGCTTTTCTGGATCCTTCTGCAGATTATATCCTCTCAGTGTAACTAAATGTTCTGCCCTGTGTCCTCTTCTTTTTTCCCTCTGTAGTTCTTTGCTTTGCGATCTCATCAGTTCCCATGGATTTAACTGCCATCTTTATGCTAATCATTCCCAAATATACCTTTCCTGCCCCAGTCTCTCTGCTGAGCTCCAATCTTCCATTTCCAGCTGCTTTTCAGACCCCTTGAACTGAATGTTCAGTGGACATCTTAAACTTGATATACTAAAATAGAACTCATTCTTTTTCCTGATAAATCTTTCCCCTTCCTATATTCCCTATTACTGTAGAGGACAACACCATGTTCTCAGTCAATAAAAATCCAAACCTAGGAATTCTGTTTCACTTCTCACTATACCTCACCCCTCCCATGTCTAAGCTGTTGTCAAGGCCTTATATTTCACCTTTGCAACATCTATAAAAAACTCTCCCTTCACTCTTTTGACACTGTCTCCACACTAGTACAGGCCCTCATGACTTCATGACATGATTACTGCTATAGTCCACTGTCAAGTCTGTGATCTCAATCTCTCCGCATTCTAATCCATTCTTCATTACCCACTAAGGTGATTTTACTAAAACACAAGGATGATTCTGTCACCTCTTTACTCAACAAGCTCCAACGGCTTCCTATTGACAAGAGGAGCAGGTATAAAATGCATTGTTTCATATCCTTCCAAACTTAGTTCCCCCTTACCTTTCCATTCTTCTTACACCTTACCCCCTAACACATTCTTTTTAATTGTTGTTTTTTTAATCTATGGAATAAAGTTAGAATTTCCATAACATAGCACAATAAAAAAGATGATTATATATGTAATTGCAAGTCTACTATGCACAACTTGCTTTTCTTTTCAAACATACAAACAAAATTATCATGTAAATTTCTTTTTATTCCTTCTTTTCCTTCCTTTTCTCCACCCCACCCTAGATATGGCTAGCATTAGACACACACATATATGTATATATATATATATAATCATATATATAAATTTTTCATATATATGTGATATATTTGTAAATTCATTCTATGCATACTTCTATTTATCAATACTTTCTCTAGATGCAGATGTCCTCTGTACTTAATTTGGCTATTTAGAATAGAAAAAATACTTTCTCAAAGTCATTCTTAAAACATTGTTGTCAAATCAATAAGGATATGCATCATTCCTCAATTGACAAATGGGCAAAGGATATAAACAGGCAGTTTTCCAATGAAGAAATCAAAATAGTTTATAATCATATGAAAAATGCTCTAAGTCATTATTGATCAAAGAAATGAAAAATAAGACAACACTGACTTATCATTTTACACCTACAAGATTGGCCAAAATGATAGAAGGGGAATATGATAAATGTTGGAGAATATGTGGAATATTGGAACACTAATGCAGTGTTGGTGGAGTTGTGAACTGATCCAACCATTCTGGAGAAAAATTTTGAACTATACCCAAAGGGTTATAAATCTGTGCAGACCATTTGATCTAGCAATACCACTACTATGTCTGTATCCCAAAGACATATTTTTTGAAAAAAGGGAAAAGAACCCACATGTACAAAAATATTATAGCATCTCTTACTGTGATGGCAAAGAAGTGGAAATTGCCAGCATGCCCATGAATTGAGCAGTGACTGAATGGAGAGGGAGAGAGAGAATTTGGAATTCAAAATTTGAAAAAAAAATGTTAAAATTGTATTTACATGTAATTGAGAAAAATGTCATACTAAATAGGATTAAAAAAATTGACAACAGCATTGCTGTTACTGTATACAATATTCTCTTGCTTCTGCTCATTTGGTTCTTCATTGTTTCATGCAAGTCTTTCCATGCTTTTCTCAAATTGGTGAGCTCATCATTTTTATAGCACCAGAGTAGTCCATAACAATCACACACCACAACATGTGCAGCCTTTTCCCAACTGATGGGCATCGCCACAGTTTCTACTTCTTTGCCAACACAAAAAGAGATGTTATACATATTTTGTAACTACAGGTTCTCTTCCTTTTCCCCCATTCATATTTGGAAATAGACAATATTACTGGATACTTTGATAACTCTTTGGATGTAATTCCAAATTGCTCTCCAAAAAGTTTGGATCATTTCACAACTCCACCAACAATAAACATGTCCCAATTATTCCCCAGTCTTCAACCTTTGTCATTTTCCCCTTTAGCCAATCTGCTAGCTATAAAGTAATATTTGGCAGTTTTTTTAATCTGCATTTCTCCAATCAATAATGATTAGGAGCATTTTATGTGACTATAGATTGTTTTGATTTCTTCATTGGAAAACTCCTTGCTCATCGTCTTTGACCATTTGTCACCTGAGAAATCACTCATATTCCTGTTTACTTATCAAAGATCTTTGTACATTTAAGAAATGAATCTTTTATCTGATAAACTATAAATTTTCCCCCTGGTTTGCTATTTTCTTTCTAATCTTGGCTATATTAATTTTATTTGTATAAAAGCTTTTCAATTTAATATAATCAAAATTATCCATTTTACCCTCAATTTTTGTCTCTATTTCTTATTGATTCATAAATTGTTCCCTTATCCGTAAGTCTGATAAGATATATGTTCCATGTTCTTCTATTTTTCTTGTATATTCTCTCTTTTTGTGTAGGTCGTTGTAGCAGCAAACATCATGGCATACCCAGGATAGCCTGGTAGCACAGATTTTTTAATCTGCTTTACTAGGCAAGATAGCTTTTTAGGGGTTAACAATCTTCTTTAATTACTTTCATTAATTCAGGGGAAAAGTCAGCACCCTGAATGGCAGAGAAAATACAAGCAGAGAACTTAGACCAAAAGACAGGGCTCTGACTGCCTGAATCAAAACAATATTGCTACACATTTTACATACACCACTGTATCATGAGAGCCTTTATATCTGAGCAGTCGGGGGGTTCTGAATTTATGGCTACTCAGAGTCTGGACCAGGGAATCACAAGATCCTACTCGTAAGTGAAGCCCCAAAGCAAAACCTCACCTCAGAGGCAGAAGGCATCACAACCATGGTGACTCAGTGCCTAATCAGAAATTAGGATTTGAATTAGAAATTAGCTAAAGATGTGAAAGCCTTCCTACAAGCAAGCTTCCCCTAAGAAAGTTTCCCTTCATGAGCTCCATGTGAGGCCTATCAATGGGTGGAGAAGATCTTACATCCCATTAACATTACAGTCATATATCCATCTTGACCTTATTTTGGTAAATGGTGTGAGATATTGGTCTATGCCAAGTTTCTGCCACTCTATTTTCTAATTTTCTCAATGATTTTTACAGTATAATGAATTCTTAGAAATTCTTATCCCAAAATCTTGTCATTACACTAGTCAAACATAAGGTTATCACATTTATTTGCTGCTGTAAATTGTAGGTGTACTCTTTTCCACTGATCTAAATGATGGACCAGCAACTACACCTTGTAAGCAATATTTTGGTGACAGGGCACTAAGCTGTTGAAAGTAAGCTAGTACCTTTTACTTGAGAGTGACCAAAGAGGTGGCCTCCATTCTGAACCCCTAAAAGAGAGCAGCAGACCCTCACATTATAGATACTGGATATGTGCTAGACAGAATTCTAGCCTATTAGCCCTCTTGGAGATAGAAGAGATTGCTCAGCCATGAGGGTCCTGGATTCCAACTATCATAATCTGTCCTCTGTTGAGGCATAGACTTCCCCCTACTATCCACAAAGGTGTAAATTGCAGTTTTTCTTGAAACGAAAGTAAAAATACGAATAAAAGAAAGACAAACACTCAGTAGCTGAGGGCAAAAGCGGAACACTAGGTCCCAAACAACCCCCTAATGTAATCCTTTTCTCTACCTCTCTGGGCACAAAGGTGGGGGCCCATGAGAATTGAATATTGGCAAGCATTCTTTCTTTTTTATTTAACTGCTTTCTATTGATAGAAGATCTGGTGGCAGTAGTGTGTGAATGTCTGGTTGGGGGTTATATTTCCAGAAATGGCTACAAAGTAAAGGAAAATGACTCAATATATTAAAATTGTATATAAAACACACACACATATGCACATATACATACTATACACATATGTACCATTTCTTATACTATGAACATTGATTTTTTTAATTTGGAAAAAAAGTGTTTGATGTCCATGGAATGATGATCTTGGTAGTGGTGCCGATGATGCTGAGAGGATTCACATATTTGAGTGCATTAAGCTCAAGCATGAAAGTATTTTCCTCACTGTAACATGGTGGGGTCCATATTGCCCATAAAATCCCCTATACATTGGAACCTTTCTCTTAAGTCTCTGCAGGATATCTTTGTTATTTACAAGATAATGGGACTTAGATGGCTTCTAGAAGTCAGTGAATTACTCAGAGTCAACAATCTCTTCAAGACAAAGGAACAACTGAACTCAAAATCAACTAATTAGAGAAAAGAACACATTTAATCTTCAAGGAGCTAAATGTCACATTTTTTTTCAATTATGAAATCATTACCATAGCATCTGCTGAAGCAAACCAAAGTCCTTCCTTACCAGGCTCCCAGCATTCATCTTTGATAGCATGCCACACTCTCGGTGCTTTGCAGTCATATCTATGAGATGGCCAGCCCTCACCTGATGGCTGTCTTGCTCATCTCCATATTTCAAGATGAAGTAAAAGAAGGATTCTGTGACAGATTCAGTCCTGCTTGAACCATTATCTGAGAGCAAATATTGATTTACACACACACACACACACACACACACACACCTGAAGCCCATCAATCTTCTAATCATGGTTCCTTTCTTTCTCATATTTTTTGCCTTTGACTTCCTACAGACTTCGGATTTCATCATAAGAATCCATTTATCAGTTTCCTATCCCTACATTTCAGAAGGGAGTGGAAGTGTCTCACCATCCTAAGAGCATTTGCAACAGTCTTGCTTGAGAAAGCTGACAACCACAAGAATGCGTTCATTCAGGTCAGTGAAATCAGGAAGCCCACATCACCTCATCACTTCCCAGACATTTTCAATCCATATATCTCTTCTATCTATTGGCTTCCCCTATAAGAATGCAAACTTGTTGAGATTATGACTGACCTAATTTACTTGCATAGGTTTGAACCCTTAGTTGGTAGCTCAGTGCTTGGCATATAGGACACCAATATTTTAGATGCCTACTACAATCTCAGACCCATAGGTCTACAAAGACAAAAGAATAAAACTGTCCCTCCGTTAAGGATAAACTTCATTAAGGAAGCATTTTTTAAAGAATCTACTTCACATCAAGTACTAGGAAAGGCCTGAGAAACCCCAAAATAATTAATTGAACATTTGCATATGTTTTTTATGTTAAGGCTTACAAGGTGTTCTTCATATTGTGGGTCAGTCACAGATAGGTCATAGGTAGCTCCCGTACATACACTCTATAATTTCCAATTCTTTGTCACCACAAAGAAAGCTGCTACAAATATTTAAGAATACATAGGTTCTACTTTTCCCCTCATCATGTTGGGAAACAGACCTAGTAGTGGTACTGCTGGCCCAAACGGTATAGGCAGTTTAATAATTCTTTGGGCATACAAAAGCCATTTCTTTAAAAGGCAGGTTTGGAAAGGATGGGGCCAGAGTTATATAAGGAATTTCTAGAGAGAGAAGACTATAGGAAAATGGCATTGCAGAACTGAGTTTCAAAACCAGGTCATCTGATCCCAAATGCAGTATTGTTTCTGCTCAAACGACCATGCCCCTAACATCCTCCAATAATCAAGGGCAATAATCCAAACTTTGTTCCAGTGTGAGATAAACTATGGGGTGATGGTGAAGATTTAGCCCTCAATGTACTTCGATTTATCCCTATGTATTTTGATCTGCAGTGTTTAAATCCTTGGGAGCCTTCGGGTTACTGTTAGGAGCATATAGATGAGGACATGAATAGTTTCTGTAGAGCCATAGCTGATGCAGTGAAATAGGAGCCTGGATGCTTTCCATGCCGTGGCCCTTGGCATAGATCTCTGGGAGAGGATGGTGAAAGTCTTTCTAATTGCTATCATGCCATCCTTCCCATTATTGGATGATAATCATATGCACCAAGGCAGAGGGCAAAATTGTCCTTCTGATTCTTTAGCCAGAGCAGTTTCTCTCAGTCCAGGAACTCAGGGTTCTGAATGGCTCTCAGAAGGGCCAAGTCATCCTTTCACAATGGAGATCTTGCAGGTAGCCAATTCATTTCCAACTTGACATCTACTGAAGAATATTTGCTATGGATATGAGTAGAATATTTGCCCTGAAGAACTTCTGAATGTTCAGGATTCAGGTGGTGAGTGTGAGTCTCCCTAACATTGTCCAGGAAATTTGGTAGAGAAAAATGCCAGCCTTTGGCAAAATCTGTGATTATGTTTCAATAGACTCAGAGATGTTGGATCAAGTCAAGTATGCCTGCTTCAAGGGCTGAATTACATCTATTTTGCAATCAATTCATCAATGAGTACATACTTATTGTCCCTCTCCTATTAGCCAGGCCCTGCACCAAGCAATGAAGGGACAATTTTTACTGTTGACCATGCTCTCTTTGGTAATATTCTCTTCTCTCCAGCTTTTCATACCACTGCTTTCTATTGGTTCTCCACCTGCTGCTCTTACCACTGCTTCTTTGTCTCCTTTTGTGGCCCATCACCATCCAGATTATGGCTATCCCCCAAATCTCTGTCTTGCTTGCTTTTCTCTTCTCTATAGTTTATGTATTGGAGAATTTAGGCTTGATTCTTGGTTGAAATGCCCAATCAGCCAAAGAGACGTAAGTTTCGTTAGACTTTAACTTCCCCTGGAAAATGAAATCATTCCCACTGAACCTCTGAGGACAGCTAGAGATGGCCAGGGGGACAGGAGCTTGGGATCTGAAGTCTTTTTTTCAATTTGCTCCCTCTATCAGGAAGAGATTTTGGCTGTACTAGTTGGTCTTTTGGCACTTCCTTTTCCTTACATTTATTTTTTTTAACATGGATTTTTTTATCTTGAGTTCCAAATTCTCTCTCCCTCTAGCCCTACCCCCCACACTGAGAATACCAGCAATCTGATACCCAACACTTCCTTTCCTTATTGTCAACTCACAATGGAAGCAACTTAGTAGACTGGGAAAAGCCCTCAGCTAAAAGTCTGGAGACCTGAATCCAAGGCTTGCTTTGGCTATTTCTGAGCTATGGGAGCTTAGTCAAGTCCTTCAAGTCTGAGACAGTTCCATCTTTGATACAACAAGGGATTGGACATCAATGGTTTCTAAGGACCCACCTTCTCTAAAATCCCAGCATCTACATGGAATAACAAATCTGTCAATAAATCTATCATATATCAAATGCCTACTATGTGTCAGACACAGATTTCATTGTAGTTTGTCCTTTATTCTCAGAGAACCATGAGATCAGGAAGATGATGCCATGACTTGCAATTGAATTGGTTTTAAGTGAGGAGGACCATGCAAAGTCACCAGCCTCACTTTCTCCTCCAGAGCCATCTGGGTCCAGTGGCCAGATACAGATCAGGACAACTGGAGATGGCCCAAGATACAGTGGGAGACCTTGACATTTTTAAGCTAAGTGAGAACTCAGAGTGACCTTAGTCAGACACTGAGTGGTTGGGTGATCCTTGGCAAAGGCCTCAATCAGAAGGTACTATTTGAGCCATGTCCTGAAGGAGGCCAGGGATACTGAGGAGCAGAGAGAAAAAAGAGATTTTCCCAAGAGTGATGGATTCTAAGTGTGACGTTATGAAGACAAGGAAGTAACTGTAATGCAAGATGAAAGCTCTGCCATCTAGAGCTAAAAGGGCCTTTAGAGGCAACCTGTTCTACCCTTGCTTTTTATAGAGAAGGAAACTGAGGCTGAGAGAAGGCCAGTGACTTCCAAACTTCACAAGGCATTTAGGGATAGAACCAGAATTTGAACTCCCAGCATGAAGTCAAGAGTTTTACCCATACCATTGCCTCCAAGAGGGGACCTGGCCCTGCTATCTCAAGATTATCCTGCCTACATGTTCCTTCAGGATTTCCTGAGAAAGTTGAAGGTGTCTCATGTTTCTCCAGTCTTAGGAACAGTTACTGACATCCCAGTTCCATTACCATCTGGAAGATTTTACAAGAGATATTTAATTCAAAAATATAGCAAGAAAAACAAACAAGCATTTCCCACACTGTCTTCAAGATATAATCTCCCTTAGCCATATGGGATGCCTTGCCCTAGGTCTCTGGGACAGTAGGCTCAAAACTTAACTCAGTTCCTAGTTAGCATTGGTCCCACCAAGTTCATGTCCAAAGGCATCATCACAACTTTGTGAGTCTTCATTTCAACTTTTGCTAAAGTGGGTCCAGAAGATTCCTCCTGAAGTCCATTCCGTGTACCTCCAGGCACTGATGCAGCAAAATCATGCCTGTCTTCTGCTTCCCATATCGCTATTCTTCTGGTGGTAGATTCTACTACCTGCACCCAGAATGGAAAAGAGTGAATGAAATTCCCAAGAACCAACACCTGTTTCTTGATGGCCATCTGGAATCAGAGGAGGAAAAAAAGTGCTGAAAGCCTCCACTTTACCACATGCTCTCTCACAGGTACTGTGAGGCAGACATTGAGCTTCTCCAGATGTGAATAAAACAAAGATGGTTGAAACTGACTCAGACAGAAGACACAATGTTATGTATGCACACAGGAAGCACGTTTCCCAGCTCTGTGGATAGCTGCCCAGAATTTGAGACAATGATCATGCATGCTTCCCAGTATCCTCACGCCTTCCTTCCTATATCATCATGATTCTCCAGGAAGCATTTCTCCAGTTTCTGCCACATGGAGAGGTTGCAATAGCTGAACAATCCAAGGGAGTCTGTGCATGTTCCTGATCCCCATGACAGTTGACATTTCTGTCTCTTGGTCCTAAAAATCATCAAGAGATGTGAGCCTGGTTTTCATTATCTTGTGCATCCCCTGCACCTCACACAGCACCTATTTCATTGGAAAGACTTTGTACATGCTAAGTGAATTGAATCAAGAGGGAGTGGACACTTGCCTTCAGTGATAATTCTCAGCTGCTCACCCCAAACTCACTGACAGCTTAATGTATTCCAAGGATAACCAGAGCTTTCAAATTTATCTGATTTAAATGTATCTTAATTTATGAGTGCCTTCTAATCACCACAAGATTATGAATATAATTAAAGGTAATGAATGGTCCCATTAGTCTTGTGCTGACTATGAGAATGCCCAGAGAAATACGGCATCTTTTCATTATCCTCCCCACCCCCTGTGGTCTAGAATAGCTTAGGATGCTGACGTTTTCGCTTCTCCAAAGTCCCTTTCAAACTCAGGGAGCCTATGGCCTGCCAGAGCTCAGGCCATAGGTCAAACCTGCTGCCTTTCAGCTCTGTCTGCTTTTCCAACTCAGTTCTTTCTTCTCTGGAGCTATGAGATGTCCAAAGGCTGTCAAAGAAGCAGAAATAATAAGGAAAGGAAATGTCTACTCAAGTCACAGAGGAAGCTTTTTTCACACGCTTGTCCTCCTTGAAGGAGTGAAGGGCTGAAAACTCAAAACTCAATGGGGAAATGCAAACAAAACACAATGGTCAATCTGCAGTGGACAGTGAGCATCAAGGTGCTGGAGTTGAGAGTGCAGAGTGATGAGTAGGCCCCAGGCAGCAGGAAGCAGGTAGTGAACAATGGCTGGTGAGGAGTGGGCACCATGAGACAGGAGGCATGAGGAAGGAGATGGTAGGCAGTGGGAAGTCAAGGCCTTTAGTTGGCTGCCAAGATACTGTCTCCTCCTCTTTGATAAGAAGCAATCTGGTTCTTCCTGAAGGGTCATTCAGTTTTTAGCTGATATTTGGTAAGTGAGGCTGGTGTCTGGCATTTGGGGTAGATACTAAATGTTTTACTACAAATAGAAAGCCTTGTTGCTTAAGTAAATCCACTATATTTATTTATACCTTGGTCCTGAACATTTTGAAAGCTGTAGACTCAGGAGGGACATATGGTGCTTCCAAAAGGCCCACAAAAACAACCAAAAATGTTTTATAAGAAAAGATTACTTGGCTTTTCTCTTGGCCTCGGCTTTGTGTTTTTACATCGTATATGTTCCTAGAAGCTTCTGGGATAAAGATACTTTTGCAAATCAACAAAGAAGAGACTGTTTCAACAGTTCTGAGGAGTTTAGGACAAAAAATCTTCACCAACCTCCAGAACAACATTGTTTGCAATGAGGTGCCTGGCCATGTGCTTTAAATGGAAGAGTTGTTTCACTCTAAGAGCTCAACATCAAATATTTCCAAAGCATGTTAAGATCATCAAAGCCCATATTTATAGCCATGCAAAAAAATGCTCTAAATCACTATTGATTACAGAAATGCAAATCAAAACAACTCTTAGGTAGCACATCTCACCTGTCAGATTGGCTAACATGATAAACAGGAAAATTATAAATGCTGGAGAAGATGTGGGAAAATTGGAACACTAATGCATTGTTGCTGGAGTTGTGAACTGATCCAACCACTCTGGAGAGCAATTTGGAACTATGCCCAAAGGGCTATAAAAATGTGCATACACTTTGACCCATCAATACCACTTCTAGGGCTGTATCTCAAAGACATCATACAAGTGGGAAAAGGACCCATATGTACAATATTTATAGCAGCTCTTTTTGTGGTGGCAAAGAATTTGAAATCAAGGCGATGTCCATCAGTTGGGGAATGGCTAAACAAGTTGTTGCATTGGTAACTAAGGTGGGACTTTTCTTACTGTTTTGGAATGATAAATTAATTATCTTTGATTGAGCCTTACTAGGTACAAAGCCCCAGGCCCAAACCCCTATCTACTAGGTGCTAAGCCTATGTGGACATGAAGCTCCCAGGGTCATAAGGGGAGTTGCTAAGACGAGGGCCAATAGTAGGAGCCTAAGTTCTGGTCCCTCAGATGATGTGTCATGATGGCTAAAGAGTGTATAAAAAGAGAGAACAGAGATATTTGAGGTGGGGCTCACACTCTTGGCCAAGTGCTGATGTGGAGACTCTGGGCAACTATAGTTAAGAGCCCTCCAGCTTGTGAACCCAGATGTTGATGTCTTCTTGGTAACTATGAATTGTATTTGGTCTGTTAATAAATGTGTGTTTGTAATTTGTTCATATTTGCTCTGAAGTTCAGGGTGCTGGCTTTTTCCCCTGAACTAAGTGAGTGTATATGTATATGTTGGATTAAGGTAAGATTGTTAACCCTCTAAGGCTACTTTCCTTAGTAAAGCAGATCAAAGAACCTGTGCTGGCAGCATTCTTGTTGTTGGGATTGTGTTGGTCTTTCACCCCCACAGCAGCTGCTAGCCAAACTGTTGCAACAGTTGTGGTATATGAATGTAATGGAATACTATTGTGCTATAAGAAATGAGGAGCAGATTGACTTCATAATAGCCTGGAAAGACTTCTATGACTTGTTGCTAAGTGAGGGGAGCAGAACCAGGAGAACATTATACACAATTACAGACACATTATATCTGTGATGACTAACTTTGATAGACTTGGCTCTTCTCAGCAATGTAAGGTTCTAAGACAACTCCACAAGATTCGTGATGGAAAAAGCTATGTGCATCCAGAGAAAGAATTACAGAGTCTGAATGAAGATTGAAGCAAACTATTTGCTCCCTCTTTTTTTCTGTTTTGTTTCTTCTTTCTCATGGCCCATTCCTTATAATTCTTCTTTACAACTTGACTATTGTGAAAATATATTTAGTGTGAAGGTATATGTAGAACCTATATGAGACTGCATGATGTCTTGGGTGGGGAAGGGGTAAGAGAGGGAGGGGGAGGAAATTTGACACACAAAAACTTGTGGAACCAAATGTTTTAAATTAAAAATAAATTTAAAAGAAAAAATCAAAATAAAATTATTTTAACAGAAATACATTAATTAAATAAAAAAAAAGATTGTAAAAGGCTTTACCCAAAAGTATTTCATTTGGATCTCCTAGCAACTACTTAAAACATGTCCTGGAGGTATTTTTATTCCCATTTCACAGGTAAGAAAATTGATTCCCAGAGAAAAAGGAGTAGCCCAGTGTCACAGAGATAGAATGAATCATACCATTTGTAACAAGTGGTTTGTACCTGCAAGTACAAAACCCTCTCCACTCTGCCTTGGGGGCTTTCCAGATAGATTCGTACCTGCAAGTACAAAACCCTCTCCACTCTGCCTTGGGGGCTTTCCAGATAGATTCATTAAGTAGGAACTGAAGTGGGATGTTCAGTTTCTTTCTGCCCTGAGCCATGTAGAAAGTCATTCTGGTGAAGTGCATGCACTACTTCCCAATCAATCAATCACTCAATACATTAAATCCCTACTATGTGCCAGTCACTGCGCTAAGTTCTACAGATACAGAAAGAAGCAAAGGACAGTCCCTGCCCTCAAAGAGATTACAATTTAACAGAGCAGACAATACGCAAATAAATAGATAAAAAGCAAGCTATAAACAGTATAAAGTGGAAAAAATTAACAGAAGGAAGGGACTAGAAATGAGAGGTATTAGGGAAGACTTCCAGTAAAATATGGGAGTTTTGTTGGGACTTAAAGGAAGCCAGGGAGGTCAGTAGTTGGAGCAGAGGAGGGAGAGCACTCCACACTTGGGACTCAGTCAGAGAGAATGCCCAGTGCCAAGAGATGGAGGGTCATTTTTGGAAATAATAAAAAGACCAGTGCTACATCCTCAGGGGAAAAAAAAAGTTTTAAGAATATAAAATAAAAAAACACAAGATTGCAAAAGAAATTCATGATTTTGAAACATGTTTAATAAAATATTATTTATTTTTTTAATTTAAATTTATTTATTTAATTAACATATTTAGTTTTCAGCATTGATTTTCACAATAGTTTGAATTACAAATTTTCTCCCCATTTCTACCCTCCCCCCCACTCCAAGATGGCATATATTCTGGTTGCCCTGTTCCCCAGTCAGCCCTCCCCTCTATCACCCCCCTTCCCTCTCATCCCCTTTTCCCTTCCTTTCTTGTAGGGCAAGATAAATTTCTACACCCCATTGCCTGTGTATCTTATTTTTTAGTTGCATGCAAAAACTTTTTTTTTGTTTTTGAACATCTGATTTAAAACCTTTGAGTTCCAAATTCTCTCCCCTCTTCCCTTCCCACCCACCCTCCCTAAGAAGTCGAGCAATTCAACCTAGGCCACATGTGTATCATTATGTATAACCCTTCCACACTACTCATGTTGTGAAAGGCTAACTACATTTTGCTCCTTCCCAACCCATCCCGCTTTATTGAATTTTCTCCCTTGACCCTGTCCCCTTTCCAAAGTGTTTGTTTTTGATTACCTCCAACCCCATCTGCCCTCCCCTCCATCAACCCCCCCCTTTTATTTTTTTTATCTTCCTCCCTCTTCTATCCTGTGGGGTAAGATACCCAACTGAGTATGTATGGTATTCCCTCCTTAGGCCAAATCTGATGAGAGCAAGGTTCACTCATTCCCCCCTCACCTGCCCTCTCCCCTCCTCCCACAGAACTGCTTCCTCTTGACACCTTTATGCGAGATAATCCACCCCATTCTATCTCTCCCTATTTCCCTCTCTCAGTATGTTGCTCTCTCATCCCTTAATTTCATTTTATTTCTTTTAGATATCTTCCCTTCATCTTCAACTCACCCTGTGTCACACATATATATACACATAGATATATACATACATACACATTCACTTATATATATATACATAAACATATATATATATGCATATTCCCTTCAGCTACCCTAATACTGAGGTCTCATGAATCATACATGTCCTCTTTCCATGTAGGAATGTAAACAAAACAATTCAACTTTAGTAAGTCCCTTGCAATTTCTGTTTCTTGATTAGCTTTTCATGCTTCTCTTGATTCTTATGTTTGAAAGTCAAATTTTCTATTCAGTTCTGGTCTTTTCACTGAGAAAGCTTGAAAGTCCTCTATTTTATTGAAAAGCCATATTTTGCCTTGGAGCATGATACTCAGTTTTGCTGGGTAGGTGATTCTAGGTTTTAATCCTAGCTCCATTGACCTCCGGAATATCGCATTCCAAGCCCTTCGATCTCTTAATGTA